>NC_040042.1:31975451-32020786 GCF_003713205.1 Coffea eugenioides | reverse complement strand
TGAATGTTTGGTAGAGGGAAATCATCTTTAGGACTGGCTTTATTAAGGTCTCTATAATCAATACAAACTCTTACCTCTCCACTCTTTTTTGGAACAGGGACAGGATTTGAAAGCCAAATTGGGTAATGAGAAACAATGATAATGTTGGTTTTGAGTTGTTTTTCAATCTGCTCTTTTATTTTGAGGCTCATATCTGGTTTGAATTTTCTGGGTTTCTGTTTTACGGGTGGAAAAGAAGGGTCTGTGGGCAACCTATGCACCACCACATCAGTTGAAATGCCAATCATATCGTCATAGGACCACGCAAATACATCCTGGAACATAGTCAAGAATTCAAGCATCTCCTTTTTCTGCCTTTCATTCAAATGAATACTAATTTGCACCTCCTTAACTTCATCCTTAGTGCCAATGTTAACCTTTTCTGTTTCTTCCAGGTTCGGTTTTGGTTTTTCCTCATATTGTTCAAGGTCCTTTGCAAAAGAATCGAATACCTCCTCATTATCACTCTCGCTTTGGAGTTCGGATTCACAGACCTTCAAGTCGTGAGTGATATAGAGATTGCCATTATCGAATTCCAGAACTGTGATATCCAAAGGGTCAAATAATTTTATTTTTGGCCATCTGAAAGAATTAACGAATGTGGGATAATAAGCAAATAAGCATACAACAAACCAATGAATCAAGCAATATGAATATAAACAAGCAAATAAACAACACAACAATGACAAGAACAACTTGTGCATTTTCATAAAGACCATTGATTGAAAGCAGAAAGCAAATGGAAATGAAAACTTAACAATATTTACATGCGAAAATGTTAGTCAAAAAGTAAAATTGTTTTCATTGCCTATTTACAGATGCAACTTTTCATGAATTCACATGAATGATAAACCCCTTTCAGTTTACCGAAACTCCTTCCGAACGGGCAGGAACTCGGCTGTCCAATTGGGAATTGATCCTTCGGGGATGTCAGGAAATTCAGCTTCGCCTGGAACACTGTCTTCAAATGTTGCCCCAACGAACAACTGGGCCAAACTAGCTTCAATTTCGTCAACTGGGTTGATTTCTGACATGATCACCTCGGCTGGTTGTGGGAAAGTATAATGCAGGGGTGGAATGTCAAGAGCCCTTTGCCTTCCTTCTTTCTCCGCTTTCTTGCGCTCCTTCATTTCTCTGATATCCTTAGCAGTTGGTCGGAAACCCAAACCAAACGAATCATTTTTCTCCACAATCTCCACTGGCTTTAAAATTCCCTGCAGATCTCGTCCCAGCCCTTTGTCAAATTCATAGCCTCCGCGGATCATCTCCTTAGCCATCATGACACTGGCCCTTGATAGAGCTTGCTCCTCCTTTGTTATCCAACTGACGGAGACAATATCAGATGTGCTATGAGGGGTCACTGTGGAGCTTCGGCTACCCTCTTCTTTGGACTCGGAATCGATGATTACAAGGCAATCCTCTTCGGCAAATATAGTTATCAGCTTGTCATTTACTACAAATTTCAACAACTGATGTAATGAAGAAGGCACCGCCCCAGACTTGTGAATCCATGGCCTGCCAAGCAAAACGTTGTAAACACTAGGAAAGTGCATGACTTGGCAGGTTATTTGAAATTGTGCGGGTCCCATCTCGACCACTAGGTCTACTTCTCCTATTGGCTCTCTTTGTGCTCCATCAAAACCTCGAACGATAGTCCCTGAAGGCCTCAGCTTGATGTCTTGCAATCCCAGCTTCTCCAAGGTGCTCCAAGGACAGATATTAAGCGCGGATCCATTATCAATCAAAACCTTCGGCAGCCTTTTCCCATTGCACCTAACAACTATATACAGGGCCTTGTTATGTCCTATGCCTTCCGACGGCAATTCCTCGTCAGAAAAAGTAATTTGTTTGGTGAATAACACACTCCCAACCACGTGCGAAAAATTATCAACAGAAATGTCCCTAGGGATTTGAGCTTTAGTCAATACCTCGATCAACGCATCCCTATGCACATCTGAAGAAAAAAGTAAATCCAACATGGATATCTGGGCAGGTGACTTGCTTAGCTTCTCAATCACATTGTATTCACTTCTCTGGAGCCTTTTAAGAAAATCCAAGGCTTCCTTCTCAGTGATTGTTGGTTTGGCGGGTGGCTCGGAATTATTTGCTTGAATCGGAATGGTTGCTTCAAACGGGCTTGCAATTTTCCCCGATCTTGTGACCACTGATACTTCCTTCTTTGCAATTGACCTTTCCCCAATCTGTACAGTAGGTTCATCATAATTCCATGGCACTTGTTGCAGACTCAGAACAGGCTCCTGCTTCGGGAATTCGATGATTACTGGTTCCAAAGCCTCACTCTCCGCTGGCGTGAGATCCAAAACAAAGGGCTTTTCGTCCTCTTCAAATGGCAATTCTATGACAAATGGTTGGTCTGTGACCCCAAACACTTCAGCTTCCCTTGTCAATTCTTTGACCGGTTCCACATACTCCGTATCATCCAGAATAACCCCAATGATATTGGCATGTTCCGGTAAAGGGTTCCTATTTACGTTCGGCCCTTGCGCCTCCCTTTTCCGGATTACAATCTCCCCGGCTTCAACCATATCCTGGATTTTATGCTTAAGCGCCTTGCAATCAAAGGTGGCATGTCCGGGGGCCCCAGAATGATAAGCACAGACAGCTTGTGGATTATACCACGCGGGCATGCCATATGGGTAGGTAGGAGGGGGTACTGTACCAATTTTCCCGGCGGCCTTCAACTGGTCATACAATTGGTCCAGAGGCCTGCCTAAATTGGTGAATGTACGGCTAAGTGGTCGGTTGTAAGATTCAAGAGGTTGAGGATGGTTGTAAACAGGTCTATTTGGTGGAGGAAATCTTGGGTTATATGGAGGGCGAGGTCGGTTTTGAGGTGGATTTGGTTGGGAAATTTGAAAAGGGGCTGAAGGTGGGTTTGGATAGCTTGGGCGAGGTCGAGGGTGGTGGATGTTGGTGGTATATACAGGATACGGGTTTGAATAGTAAGGGTAATGTGGTTGGTAAGTTGGATTGTGTTGGTATCGGGGTCGGGGTGAAGGGCTTTGGTTCCAAATAAAGGTTGCATCCCCCTCCTTCTTTTTGAACGGCGGCTTTTTCACATTGCTTCCTTGACCTTGTAAAGCATCCAACTGGGATTTGAGAGCAGAGACGTTGACAATTTTCCCGGCTCTTACAAAGTCGTCAAACTCTTCCAATTTATTCACAATGGCAGCAAATGAACAACCAGTCATACGGAAAATTTCTTCGAAATATGGAGGATCATGCGCCTTTATGAATGTGCGAATAATTTCATCCTCAGTCATCGGTGGTTCCACCTTCGCAGCTACTTTTCTCCACCTCTTGGCATAGGTCTTGTGGTCCTCAGAAGGCTTCCTTTTCGTTCCTTCCAGAGTAGTCCGGGTTGGCGCTAGCTCGCAGTTGTACTCATATTGTCGAATGAAGGCATTGGACAGATCGAGCCAGGTCTTCACTTCCTCTGTCTTTAGGTTGGAGTACCAATCGAGAGCATCCCCTTCTAAGCTTTCTGGAAATAATCTCAACGGCAAATTCTCGTCATCCACTGGCTTGCCCAACTTGTTAGCAAACAAGCGCAAGTGCGTCTTTGGGTTGCCCGTGCCATCATATTTGTTGAACTTCGGAGTCTTGAACCCCTCCGGCAGTTGTACGTTTGGAAATAGGCACAAATCATCGTAATCCAGCACCCCTTGCTTGCTTAAACCTTGGCTTTTCCTGATAAATTCATCAAAACGATCCAAGCGTTTAAGTAACTTCATATTAATCTGGGCAGACGACTCTCCCATTTCTGGCTTATTTTGAAAAGTGTGCTCCGGCACCACGGGCTCCGCGGTGGTTTGATAAAAAGCTGGTGGGTTCTGATGCATGTTTGGGTCGCTTTGAGGCTGAAATCCTTGACCATAAGGAGGGTAGAAAGAAGGATTTTGAGTAAAAGCATATTGCGGGTTAAAAGTTCCCTCAAAGGTGGTTTGAAATGGAGGAATAACAAATGGTTCGGATTGTGGTTGTGTAACGGGTACAGGCTCAGGTTGCACTCCGCTACTAACGAGCTCGTCAATCAACTTCTTCTGAGTGGCCATTTCTGACGCCATTTCCCCAAATTTTGTGAGTAACTCTGTCAACTGAACCCCAGGACTTGCGGCTTCCGGCTGGGTAGTTGCAACGAACTTTTCGGATGATTCTGGTTGAGTACTCATGTCTACACGATTCCTTTGGGCTTTACTTCGGGATCGCGTAATAATGGGGCTTTTCCGAAAAGCTATTTTGAAATTTACCTGAAAATACAAAAGACTTCTTTAGATAAACCAATGATTACTGAATTTCTGCAATTTATTCAAAAAAGAGAAAAAAGAAAAAAACATGAGTTAGTAATTATTCAAACAATTCGGATGCATGTCCTATTTGGGGAACCCTTTTTGTGCCAAGGGTAGGCCTAGCATGATGCAACCTTCGGGGCAAAATCCCATTCCCAAACCTGTAAGTGAATTTAGAACCTTGAAGTGGAAAGCTTCTCATAAAAATGTGGAAAAGTTCAATCTTTCTTTACAACTTCTTCAATGGTCTTAGTAATCATGTTTACAAAATCCCTATGTCTCAAAAGGCTGGTACTTTGTGATTCTCTAGAGCTCCCTAAACTAAGTTTACGAGCTCCTTCCCTAATCCTATCAAAGACATCTATGGCATCCTCTAGCTTCTCGCTCTTCTTTTTCTCCCTCCTCAGCTGCACTTGAGTATCTTCTAGAGCTCGGTTGGCCATCATAAGCTGGGCTTGAGATTCCTCCAACTCTTTCCTTAGCTTCTCCATTTGCTCTTCGGGACTGGTCGATGCTGATTGCTGCCTTGCCCTATCACGTTCCACCCTTTGTCTGATCCATTCATTGTACCCAGGCATAACTGCAGGTGCCACCTTATTTACCAATTCCAACGGCAGATTCTCAAGACCTTGCAAATTTCCCCAAGCCTCTAATACCATGCTTCGACTCTCGGTCACCGTACTTAGTCGGAGATCTTCGATCCCTTGCACCATAGGAATGCTTTGCGGGTACCCAAACTGTCTCGTAACCCTTTGTGGAATATAGGCGACTAGACCATTGACTCCAGCCAGAGGGATGAAGTCATGTTGAGTGGTCCTAAAAGCAGGGTCCCTAACCTTAGTCCAATCTAAAACCCACTGTACCTTTTCTGGTGTCAAACTGTTGAATTCCTCAATAAACCGGCTTGACAACGTCACGCGATAGTAGCGGCCGACTCTCTCTCGATGTGAATCAATCCAATTCTCAACTGGAAGGCAAGAACCCAAAGGATTCAGTGATCTCTTCGCCAAATGTTCCATAATCCATATTTGAAGCAACAAATTTGAAGCATAGAAGAAGCCACCTTTCCTTTGGCAATTGGTAAGGGCCGAGAAGATGTCTGCTATAACAACGGGTATCAAAGTTGGTGTTGTTCCACGAATGCCTAGAAAAAGCCCTTGAATCATATTGATTGTTGTAAACGTCACTTTTCCATGCCTTTGAGGGAAAAGCAACAAGTTGATCAAAACCAAACCAAAAGCTTGCACACGCTTTTCCTCCCATTGCCCCTTCGTTACAAAGAAATCGATCTGATGGCGTTCAAAGGACTCCTTTTCCCCAAACCGGTCGTATAGAAACTTCAGTGGACAAGATCCAGCGTCGGGGTGTTGGTCTAAGCTATTGTTTCGCAATCCCAGAAATCTGCAAAACTGCTCTTTCGTTCCTCTGCTCGGGTATATCATAGGACTGCCTTTTCCTGGTACTTGCAACAATCCCTCTAACTCTTCTAGTGTCGGGGTGAGTTCGCACATTCCAAACCGAAAAACCGAGGCATCTGGATCCCAGTAATTGATCAATGCTTGGATAACAGATACATTGGGTATTATATCAACCAAACTCGGTAGATGTCCCACATATTGGAATAATCCCCCAATTTCATAGGACAGGTTGTTTCTCCACTGATTCAGCTCTCGGGGAACTTGGTTGAGCATTCGACACTGCGTCATCTGGTCAGGGAATTCACTTAGATACCATTACCTTGGGATTTTACCCCTTAGGTTAAACTTGCAAAATGTAAACGTGCAAATCCCAAAAATAGGGTTAAATACCCATGGGATGAAGGTTGGCTTCCCTAATATGGAAATTGCCTAATTGGCATTCCTTCTAAGTTTTAATGCATGATGCTATTTATTAAAGCAATATAAACATGTGACAAATATGGCCTAGAGGATATAAATAATGCAACGGGGAAAAGGTCTAAAAATGACATGTATTTATTAAAAGCTAACTGCAAAAGAAAACTGAAGTTTAAACATGCGAGCTATCTAATAGGTAAGTCGCTAAAAGAGTGCCAAAGGGGCCTCTTATTACTAAGGCACATGAATGCAGATCAAGAAAACAATGAAATGGTTAGTGCAGTTGATAGTACACATAACACATTGGGAGCAGAAAAGAAATACAATAAAGCAAGTAAAAAGGGCGGGACCCCTTCCCTCGTGCCTAATGTACTTAAAAAAGGGTGAAGCTGACTCTATCCTAGGGAAATACTAACATGGATGCATGAGGTTGGGGTTCACTAATGCGACTAGACTCGATAAGGCTTAAAAGGTCCCCAAGCCTTCAGACCTAAGGGAATGGGTCATCAATCCCAAGACCCTCGGTCGGTGGCTCGAGCGGTCCCCTAGGTATTGCTATGGGCGCAAAGCACACCATCCACATACCCAGAGAAACCATTCCTAGTCCTACAAGGTGGTGTGGGAAAGAGCCCACGAAAAATAAAATAAAATGGGATAAAAGCAAGTAAACGTGCACGTATGAAGTGCTCCCTATTTTGAGGAAAGGGGTTGAGAACCAACGCGAGGCACTAAAGGTGACACACCCCCCCCAAATGCAATGCAAGCGCGATATAAAGAAGTAAATATACATCCAATCAACCAATCATACGTACGTGAGTGAAGGAATAGTTGAATATGCGCACGAGGCAAAAGGCCCTAAAAATGGAAAATGCAACCCTAATATCCAAAAATGCAATGCATAAAAGGGTAAAAAAAGGAAACGAATGGCTAAATCAAAAAGCTTGGACCCACTTAGGAAGTCCCCAGTGGAGTCGCCAACTGTCGCGCCCCACTTTTTGGAAAAAAAATAAAATAACTGTTTTTTGTGAATTTATTGATTTGGGAAAAATGAATTTTGTTGATAGAAACAAAAATGGGTCTAAATGGGACTTTTAAAAATGCGACGATTTGACCCAAGAAAAATAGTCCAAAAAGGGTTTTTATATGAAAAATGGAGTCGCCACTTGGTATAGAGTTAGGGTGTACCAAGTCACCCAAAAAATGAAATTTTTAAAGAAAAAAAGTAAGAAAACCCTTTTTAAACGACTCCTAGTCCACGTAAAACAAAGAAAAAGGTTCGGGAGTCACATTTGACGAAGGGGAAGGCAAGGATAAAAATCCAAGGCACCCCTTCGACCTAACCAAGGCTAGTTGCGTGATTTAACCCTTATTTTCCTATATTTCCTACCCAAAGTATGTATTGCAAATTGGATATGACTAATGGATGAGAAATGCAATCTTAAGTCTAGAAATGTCTCTGATGAGGCTTTTGATCCCATTCACATGAATTGTGAAGGTCAATAAGAAAAGACCTCATAGAAAATCATGAACGATGCAAATGAGGACTCAAATGAGAGTGTAAGTGTGCAAAGTGTAGGAAAAAGGTGCATGTGTGCAATTTGAAATTATTTGTGTGCAAATGAATAAAAATATAAATGCTCGTGTGCAAGTGAATGAAAATAGTAAATATATAAGTAAAATAGGTGCAATGTGTGAAGTGAAAAGTAAAGAAAGTGAATGAGTGTGTAAATATGACATGTGGATTTAAAATATATAATTAGTGAGGAAAAAAAAGTGAAAAAATGATATGAAAATGCATGAACTTAGAGGAATGCATCAGGTCGGGTACAGGAATGACCTCTAGTTTTTGTGATTTTAATTTTCCCTTTGATTAGAAGGAAAAACTAGCGTGCTAAGGCTATTTTGAAGCCACACTCGCTCGTTTCCCTTACCCAAGGGGGTTTCTCAGGCAAATGGACCCTATAACTTAGCATGAAATGCAAAGGCCTAAAATGAAAGGGAAAAGGTTAGAGGGACATGCCAAATGCCATAAAAACTAAAAAAATGCATGAAATGTAGTGGAGCATGCGAACATGTACTAACGAGGGGAAAACCCTAAGGGTCTAGCGTTGGACTAGCCCATTCTACGAATTCCGACTAGCATTGGACTAGCGGAAACGTACATTCATCCATCACATCCATTTATAAATATGGAAAACAAGTAGACATGCAAAATCACTTATAACACGTAACACATAACACTTAGCATGCTCGACTAGATGCAATAGCTTAATAAAGCAAATTAAACACATAGCAACTAAGCATGCAAGACAAATAAGACGATTAAAGCCCTAACTATTACATTTGCTAGCTAAAACAAAGGGGAAAGGGAAAATGGACCAAATTACTTGCTATGCCCTATCTATTACAAGCCAAAAGGTGTACATATACCCCATAAATGAAAATAAAAGAAAGATTTAAAAATGAAATAAAAGTAAATAAATGAAAGGCACTAATAAACATTTAAGAAAACCAAGTAGGCATGCAATTTTCATTTAACAAGTTGGATCACATAGGGAGATACACAAAAAAGATAAAAGAAAGTATACCGTCCCCTTTTGTGGTGCTAATAAGTTGGAGAAGGTTCTAAATTGGAGCTACAACCACTAAACAAAGGATTAATGCACCAATTTAATAGTAAATCAAACAACACAAATTCTTCAAAAACAAAAATTGAAGAACCACTAATAACTATGAAATTGAACCATTAGATCCCTATTAAAATCAAGTTTGACCAATTCGCTACTGTGAGTCAAGTATCCTTCTCCACTACACTCAAAGGAAGCAGGTAATGCAGCAAAAGCAAGAGACAAAGCATCACTTTAATCAAGAAATAATTACAAAAGATAAAAGTAAACATGAAATTGGATCAATTCAAGGCATTTAAAGGAAGGTGAACAGCCCATGTAAAATTTAAAACAAGTAGTGACTTGATTGCAAAAACTAAAGGAATTTGAGAGGTCAATTTGATTGGTTTTCCCAATTTTTTGGGTCATACTGGCATAAGGGGAAACTTGAGGGGGTTAAGAGGCAATTTTGAAACAATTTTTCCATGCAAATTCATGCAAGCTACGTGAGACTTAAACTACTGCAACTAAAAATGCAACATGCTCTCTTTTGCTTCCAAGACAAAACCAAACGCACAGCTTATTGTTCAAGCTCGGATTTCAAACCCAAACACACAACTTTAATCTAGACCCAAACTTCATATTCACCACCATCCAATCAGGTAGAAAATTTAGAAATATTTCATGCCAAACTCTGGAAAATCATGCAAACATGTAAAGGGAAAAAAAAACAAAAGGCTGCTGCAATCTCTTTGCAATTTTTACACCATTTCAGCCGAGATTTCATCATGCAAACGAGTTCACCAAACCCAGATTTTAACTATCAATTATCAACTAAATCAAACCCAAGATTTAAATGTACAAACAAAGTGATGAAACCGACTTGTAAGCTGTTGCCGAATAGAGCATAAAACTAATACAGCAAAAATGATGTGAGAAACGTTTCTGCAATTTTCTTATAAACTCAGATACTTATCACAATCTTGATTAGATGTAATTAAACTCAACGTCACAACTTTAGACCAAGCCCATAACTAAACCCACCATCATAATCCAAACAAACAAAAAAACCAAGAAGATATCATGCAAATTTCTGGAATAAACATGCGTGCAACAGATTTTTGTTTCACTCAAATTTCTGGTTTACACACAGCCAATTAATCTCATGCAGGGCTTAATCATCCAGTATTTAGTTAGCTAAACACACAACCAAGCGAGGATCAAGCACTTTCCAGCAAATTTCATACTAAAATACCCAAAACAACTCCATCGGCTAAGCTGGAAGATTGGTTTAACAATCCAGCAACATTCAACAAAATTTTCCAGCCATACAACCGAATTCCCAGCCATAAAGATCACATGCAAGACCAAATAACAAACTATCTATCAGATTGGATCCAAAATCAAGTTCAAATAATATCCATAACCATCAAAATTTCCAGAAATTTTTCTGTTTAGTCCGGATGATCTTGCCTTAAGGCAGATTGCACTTTTGAATTTTTATTCCTCTGTTTTATCAAACTGATTGGCTACATGCAGGGACTAAGTACTCATTATTAGCTGCATATTTATGATTATAAGCCCAAATTACAAAAATCAAAACCAATTTAAGCTGCACTACTCCAAGCAAGCTCACGGCAAAATTTCTAGCCAAGACAGAATTTCTAATGTTTTGATTTCATCATCCGATGGTTTAAAATCATCATGCAAAGCTCAATTATCATGGTATTAACTAGTTATTCATGGTTACAAACTCAAAACAACGAAATTGAATCACATGAAGCTGCAAAAATGCAGGACAAGCTCTCGGCTGCAACAATTCATAAGAACAGAATTTCTTCTTCTAAATCACTTGTCCGGATGTTTGAAACCCATATGCGAGGCCCTAACCGCATTAATCATCCCAGATTTAGATAGCTAATCATGAATACAATTCCGGATTATCTCAAGAAAACAGATTTCATCAAGCATGTCTTAATCAATTCTCGGAAATCCAATTTCAGCGCACGTCAGATTTTTCTTTTCCTAAATTCCTCATTCATTGCCTAAGCTTCACATGCAGGGCCCTAGATAGCTTAATCCACCATTGGTCAGTTAGCTTTAGTTCAGAAATTACCTCACTGATGACTCACTCGCGTGGCAAGGAAGCTGAAAATTTTCTCTCGGCTTCGTACGCTGGTTTGGTTGTTGCAGAACCGCAGCTCACCAGCTCTCCCTCTCTTGTTCACACGCGAACTGGGGTAATGGTTCTGGTTGGATGTTGCAGTTGCGATGGAGTTGGGAACCAGAAATGGTTGCAGCTCGCGGACAGAACCAGAAATCTTCCTCTCGGCTGCAGAGTGCAACTCGGCCTCTCTCTCTCTCTCTCTCTCTCTCTCTCTCGGATTGTCGACACTAGCTAAGCAGAGTGAGTTGCAGTTCGCGCGGCTTCCTTTCTTTTCTTTCCTCTCGGCTTGCAGAGTACAGCTCTCTCTCCCTCCTTGTCGATGATAACAAGGCCAAGGAGAATGTTGTTGTCGGTTTGAGGTGTGGTAGTATGGAGAGGAAAAAATGGAGAAAAACCGTGGTCAGGCTGGAATCCTCAAGTCCTTCGCGGTAGTGGAGGTTGAGTAAAAAAATGCCCTTCGGCAGAAATGGAAATGTGTGTATGTCCTCCTGAGCTTCCGAAGTGTTCTGGTCAAGGCTGGAAAGTGCTGGAATGTGAAGTGGAAATGGATTCGGCAGAAAAATGGAATTGTCATTTTTTTGATTTTTTTGATTTTTTGATTTTTCTTTTTCCTTTTCCTTTTTGAAATTAATATAAAACTGATAATAAAAATAGATAACAAACAACAAAAACAACAAAAAAAAGTAATTTAATTAACATTGGGTAGAAACTAAATAAACTAGAATCAACAAAAACACAATTTTCCATTTTTCATCAATTTTCATCATTTTCTTTTTTTTCTTTTTCTCAACTTAATAATTTAACAAAGATAAAAGTAAAACTAACTAAAAACAACAATTTTAATTACAAACACATCAAAATAAACAAACTAAAAATAACAAAAATTACCATTTTCGATCTTTTCTTTCATTTTTCATCATTTTGTTTTTCACAAGTTTTACGTTAAAACTTAAAACTAAAACTAAAACTAAAACGTGAACAAAATTAATATGACAAATAATTAGCAAATAAAAGACAAATAAAAAGGTAACAACTAAAATGCAGACAATCTAAAACAAAATCATGAATTAAATGTAATATACAAATTATTTAAAAATTTGGTGTCTACAGCAGCAGAATGAATTGTTAGAAACTCTACAAAAATATCAGTGGGTCAGCGGTCCACAATTTTTTTTTTTTTTAATTAGCCTATCCCCAGCCGTGCTGACTGGGCACGGCTGCGGACAGGCGGTCAAAAAAAAAGGGCCAGGGGCTTTTGTCAGTCTTTCTCAGGCGCCTGACAAAGGCTGCAAAAGGCTGACAAAGCCCATGTGAGGAGCGGAAATTATTGTACCACTACTGTGTCCAATCAGCACAGTAGCGGTCAGATTTCTGCAAAAAAAATTCTAGCCGTTCATCCAGTTCAGATGAACGGCTAGATTTGATTAAATGCGCTATATAATGGCTAAACATTGCCGATTTTGCTCGCTCACTCTCATTTCTCTCCTCCAAAGCTCCTCTCTCGCTTTCTCTCAGTCTCAAATTTTCTATAGCATAGCAGCAGCTCCTTCTGTTGGATTCGGAATCTGTGAAATCGGCACCGTGGCTAGGCAATTTTGCTGGAGTCTCAAATGCGCAAGGCTTGAAAATTTGATGGCCGAAACTCTCTTTAATAGATTGGCAGTAGTAGAAAATCTGGCTGAGGCATTTTTTATAGCGGGCAGAAATTCTACTCAGACAGGCAACTACATTACCAGGTTAATTGGTGCAAAATAGTGTAAAGTAACTGTCTGATTGTAGTTAAAATTTTATTAGTTGATTTTTAAAAATTGAGGTTGATTGGTAATATTAATTTGTATAGAAAAGTTGATTCGCTACTGAAGTGAAAGTCGAGGGTTAACATCAGGGACCAGTTGTTGGTATCACCGTGTTGCGTAAGACCGCCATGCTAATCAATTGCGGTGCTGATAAAGGCGAAATTTTTTTATAGTACGATCGTATTCGTACAGGTTAGTAATTTAAATTATTTTTACATTAGTTGTTAATTATATTATTTATGTTATGTTAATTAAACATGCAACTTATTTATGTATTTACATGTTATATTATACTGTCATGAAATGATATTAATTAAACATGTTTTCTGCATAGTGTGTTGTTGTTTTACTATATTAATTAATAGTTAATTTAAAGTGTGATAAATTTATTCATAATTTTATAATATTGAAGTGCTAAAAAAGAGTTAACTAGTGTATACAGTGATATAGTGTTGTCGACTACGATTTATATAAAATTATATAATTCACGTAGAATTACTAAATAATATAATTCATATAGAATGGAGGGAACAATTAATTAAAATTATTGGTTTTTACATGCATAAAATACTTTAATTAAGTAAATATAAGAAACTTGCCCGTCAATCGAAGTACGACCTTGTCGTGCTACGGGACAAAAGCTTTGCCTTTCAAGATACATTATTTAATCAATAATTTAATTGTTATCAAAAATAGAAGTTGGACTATTTAATCAAAAATAGAATTTAATCAATAGAAATTGTTATCAAAATTCCGAGAGGTTTATCCGATTGTAAATATTTTAACTCACGATCAATTGTCATGACAAGTGCCGAGAACAATAAAAAAGAAAAAAGTTATAATTTGCAAATATCAATAAAAAAATTTTGGGGAAGAGATTGATATAGATGAAGAATTCCTGTAGTCGTGGACTTTTGTAAGATATCATACATGCTACGTGCGAGGTAAAAATGTAGTTAAAAAAATATACAGAATGGAAGATTCTTGGAAGATGCAAAAATGTTGTTTTGAAAAAAATATTGATCCGAATTGGTTGTATTATTACATACGCCAAGCCAAAGTAATTATAATAATTAATTCCTGTTTATTGGAATACATGAATCCTTCTTTAATTAACAACTATTATGCATTTAATAATGGTTTAATAATAATACAAAATTGAAGTAAAAGACAAATGGGATACTTACAATACAAAAGGCATCTGGGGACATGAATAGTGAGGTTAGGTTAATGTATTTATTTTAAAAATTAATGAAATGAAGTATATTTAAGATTATGGTTAAAATTTAGTTTAATTAGGTTATTTTGAAAATTAAAGTAATGAAATTTATTTAGGATACAGAAAGGCTGACAAAGGCCCCAGACCCTTTTTTTTTTGACCGCCTGTCCCCAGCTGTGCCCAGTCAGCACGGCTGGGGACAGGCTAATTTTAAAAAAATATTGTGGGCCGCTGACCCACTGACATTTTTGCAGAGTTTCTGACAATTCATTTTGCCGCCATGCTGAGTTAGCACGACAGCTATAGAATGAGAAATAGAGCGTGTCAGAGATACATTTATGCAATATTTTTTTTTCCATATATTCTAAGCAATTAGCCTGTGTTGCTTGTTTTCAAGGAAAATTAATTATTAGACAATCACTAGTTAAAGTTGGGACTGAATCCCCTACATTTCTAGAACGAATTCGTGGTGATATATGTGGGCCTGTAGATCTACCATGTGGACTATTTCGATATTTTATGGTGCTAATTGATGCATCAACTAGATGGTCACATGTATGTTTATTATCTACTCGCAACTTGGCGTTTGTGAGATTGCTTGCTCAAATAATTAAATTGCGAGCACAATTTCTAGATTATTCAATAAAGAGAATTCGTCTAGATAATATTGCTGAATATTCGTCATATACTTTTGATGAATATTGCATATCCATTGGAATAACTGTTGAAAATTCTGTAGCTTATGTTCACACAAAATGATTTAACCGAATCATTTATTAAACGGTTACAATTAATTGCTAGACCATTGTTGATGAGGTCTAAACTTCTTTCATCTGTTTAGAGATATGCTATATAACATGCAGCAACACTTGTGAGAATTAGACCAACGAGTTATCATACTTATTCTCCCATATAATTAACTTTTGATTATGAACTCAATATTTTTCATTTACGAATACTTGGTTGTGCGGTTTATATTTCAATTACACCGCCTCAACGTCGTAAATTGGGCTTCCAAAGAAGATTGGGGATATATGTTGGGTATGAATCACCTTCAATTATTAAGTATTTGGAACCATTGACAGGTGATTTATTTACTGCGAGATTTACAGATTGTCATTTTGATGAATCACATTTGTAATCAACCGAAAAAGGAAATTACTTGAAAAATATCATTGAATTTCCTTGATTCTCATACTAAAGAATGTGAACTAGAAATTCAAAAAATCATACATTTGCAAAAAATTACAAATCAATTACCGGATGCATTTAATGACTCCAGAAAAGTTACTAAATCGCATATTCCTGCTAAATATGTTCTCATTAAAATTAATGTCCCTGAAGGACAAATAACAAGTGCTAATGAGTCTTAAACGCGTCTGAAGCGCGAGAGACCTCTTGGTTACAAAGATAAAAATTCTTGACAGAAAAGAGCAGTAGATGAATCAATAATTAGTGACAAAATTCAACCTCTTCGAGAGGTCTCTCCTAAAGAGCCAACTCTTAAAGCGAATAAAATTATAGAAAATTCAATAAATTTTGTCACTACAAGAAAAGGTTGGAACAGAAAAGAAATAATTATTGATAATATTTTTGCATATAATGTAGCACTTGATATTATGGTAGAGGATGAGGATCATGAGTTTAGATCGGTTGATGAATGTTGACGTAAAAATGATTGGTCAAAGTGGAAAGATGCGATCCAATCTGAATTGGGCTCACTAGCTAAAAGAAAAGTTTTTGGACATGTAGTCCAAACACCTGAAAGTGTAAAGCAAGTGGGATATAAATAGGTATTTGTGAGAAAAAGAAATAAGAAAAATGAAATCGTGAGGCATAAAGCAAGACTTGTAGGCCAAGGATTTTCACAAAGGTCTGGATTTGATTGTGATGAAACATATTCACCTGTAGTGGATGTTATCACATTTAGATATCTTGTGAGTTTTGCAGTACATGAAAAATTAGATATACGTCTAACGGATGTCGTTATTGCATATTTATATGAAAATCTTGAAAATAATATTTATATGAGAATTCTCGAAAGATTCAACATGCCGGAAACATGCAAATCAAATTCTAAAGATATTTATTCTATTAAATTACAAAGGTCTTGGTATGAGTTCAGACAATCTGGATGTATGTAGTATAACCGCCTCAATGAATGTTTAACTAAAAAAGGTTATACCAATGATCCAATATATAAATGGGTATTTGTGAGAAAAAGAAATAAGAAAAATGAAATCGTGAGGTATAAAGCAAGACTTGTAGGCTAAGGGTTTTCACAAAGGTCTGGATTTGATTATTATGAAACATATTCACCTGTAGTGAATGTTATCACATTTAGATATCTTGTGAGTTTTGCAGTACATGAATAATTAGATATGCGTCTAATGGATGTCGTTATTGCATATTTATATGAAAATCTTGAAAATGATATTTATATGAGAATTTTCGAAAGATTCAACATGCCGGAAGCATGCAAATCAAATCCTAAAGATATTTATTCTATTAAATTGCAAAGATCTTTGTATGAGTTCAAACAATTTGGATGTATGTGGTATAACCGCCTTAATGAATGTTTAACTAAAGAAGGTTATACCAATGATCTAATATATCCATGTGTTTTTATCATGAAAAATGGATCAAATTTTGTGATAATTGTTGTATATGTTGATGATCTAAATCTGATTGGAACTCCTGAAGAGATTCAAAATAGTGTTGAATATTTTAAGAAGGAATTTGAGATCAAAAATTTTGAAAAAATAAAATTCTGCCTTGGTTTGCAAATTGAGCATTTGAAAAGTGAAATTTTTGTCCGCCAAACTGCTTATACCCGAAAGGTATTAAAGCGATTTTATATGGATAAAACACATACATTAAGTATCCCAATGGTCGTCAGATCACTAGATCCTAATAAGGATCCTTTTAGACCACGAGAGAAAGATGAAAAGACATTTGGTCCTGAAGTACCATATCTCAGTATAATTGGTGCACTAATATATCTTGCTAATTGTACGAAACCTGATATATCATTTGCAATGAATATATTAGCAAGATTTAGTTCCTCATCCACAAGACGACATTGGAATGGTATTAAATATATTTTTCGTTATCTCCAAGGAACAATTGATCTTGGTTTATTTTATTCAAATAAGTCCAAACCTGAATTGCTTGGTTATGCTGATGCTGAGTATTTATTTGACACGCATAAAACAAGATCTCAGACTGGTTATCTATTTATATATGGAGGTACAGCCATTTCTTGGCAATCTACAAAACAATCATTAGCCGCCACTTTATTGAATCATGCTGAAATAATAGCAATTCATGAAGCTAGTCGAGAATGTGTTTGGTTAAAATTAATGATCCACTACATCCAGAAGAGTTGTGGGTTATCCTCCGAAAAAGAAAATTCTCCAACTATATTATATGAAGGTAATACAGCTTGTATAGTTCAATTGAAAGGAGGATATATTAAAGGAGATAGGAAGAAACATATTTCACTAAAATTCTTTTTTACCCATGATTTGTAAAAGAATGGTGAAATTGATGTGCAACAAATTCTATCAGATAATAATTTGGCAGATTTATTTACCAAAGTATTGTCGACTGCAACATTTGAGAAATTGGTAAAGAATATTGGAATGCGACAATTAATACACAAGAATAGTGTACTCTTTTTCCTTCACTAGGGTTTTTGTCCCAATGGATTTTTCCCTAGTAAGGTTTTAACGAGGCATATTCTTTGTGTAATGGATATCCAAAGGGGAATGTTATGAAACAATAAAAGTGTGGATGTCCATTTATATTCTCAAGAGGATTAATTGATAATTCATTGATCTCAAGAGAATTAATTCATAATTCATTGCTACATTATGTAAAGAAATTACAATGGATGAACGATTTCAATCCATATATCCATTCATGTATTGGATGAACCGATTCATATACTATTCATGTTCTTGTAGTAATGAGTATTTAATAGAATTCATATACTTTTAATTTTGTAGTACCTATATATAGAGGTACTTTGGCACCTCTTGGGATTACTTTTATATTAATTGAAATAATAAGAAAATCATTTTCTATTTCTCTACTTCTTTCTCTAATATTTCAATTCCTATTATAGTAGTTCATTTTATTAATTTTATAACAAGTGTGACGAGTATAGGGAAAGTTTCAAAACTGAAAAACTTTTAGTAAGCAATGTCGTGGACATCTCTTCTATCTCCTTGCTTAAAAAATTATGCTTAAATAGTAAACTAAGGATTGAAGTTATCTCTTTGGACCGTTTTACACTTGCCCAAGCTGAACCTGCTTCTTTTCCTTGACATTGTACAACAAATTCTGAAAAGGTGTTGACAGCTAAGTTGCTAATTATTTATCAGATAAATTGCTTAAAAATTTCAATTAGGTAATGTTTTAAAAAAAAGGAAAGAAGAAGAAGAAGAAGGAGAAGAAGCAGAAGCAAGTCTCCGCAGTGGATGAATTTGACATGGTTCAGGTGCCTTCTATTCGATACAAATTTCTATGGATATGACAACAATGTGTAGCCTAACTGGTGTGACATTTTACATGTAACTGAAGAGTTATAAATTCGAGTCATCAAAAAAATAAGTGGAGAATCACTATTGATTCTAAAAAAATCTCAAAAAATATAAAAATCTTCAATTATAGTTGAGAATTTGTGGGCAGCAAATTAAGATTTGCACTCTTAATGTATACGTGAGTTCTCACTTTAGATCGTTGGACCCTCAACTGTATTTTAAACAATTTACATCTTAAAATTACCAGTTATTGCTAGGTTGCACCCCAAACATTTAGTTTTAACATGTTGCGCCTTGAAATATTGTTTTAGAGCAAACTACTAGGGTAGTCGCTGAACTTTTGGAATAGTCAAGATTTAACTACTCAACTATTAATAGTAGGTTTTACCCATTGAACTATCAAAAAATGTAGATTTTGGGCCATTCTGTGTAATTTCACCGTTAATTTTGCTAGATATAAGGGTCAGCACGATTCATAAGATATATTATTAATAATTAATCTGACAGAGTTAATGAAGCAATTAAAAAGAATGACTTAAAATTTACACTTTCGATAATTTAACGGATAAAAACATACTATTAACAGTTGAGTAGCTAAAACCCCATTATTCTAAAAGTTTAATAGCTATCAGGGTAATTTGCTTATTGTTTTATCTTGAATTGCCATACTATCATATAGAATTAAAGAAAAAGTGTACAAATAGTATGCGCACGTATAGCACACTACCTAATATTTCTAATGATGAAAATCCACATCCATTATCTAGAGTCCAACAACTTTAAATTGGGGTGTCACCAATGCCATTGCCCATTATTTAGTTCAATAGATACTTTTACACAAAATATCAAAATTACCTTTCTTAAGTCCAGATGTAACTTGGACTTCTGAGAAGTAGTTTTGTCATTTCAACATAAACTTGCTATGGAAATAAAATATGGGCTGTGGCATTATCATTTGCAACACTTTCATCCATTTTCATCAATATTAGGAGTCACCTTGGTGATTTTGTACATTTGGATGATTTTAGGATTTAAAGTGTCTAAAGTAAAAGTATAGGGTGTGAAGGGAGAATAACAAAAGCAGTTAATGTAAAAAGTGATATTAGTCCTAACTTTGTGAAAACCAAAAAGAGAAAAACATATTGAAATCATTCGTGATTTGTCGTAATAATTCTTTCTTTTCTGACCTTACTGCCTTAGTTATTGGGAAGATGTGTAACAATCGCGAATTTATGAGTGCAATCCATTGATTGTCTTTTGCTTTCGTTATGCATAATTCTTCATGCAACTAAATTGGTATCCTATACATATATAAAAAAGAGTTGTTGTATGACTCTTGGGTGATTTTCATCCTATATTTGTAGGGGCATTTTGAGAATGGTAAAACTGTAAATGCATTGATTAAGCAAAGTGCACAAGTTTCTGCTGACTAATTTCGCATGGTTTACGTATTGCATCCTTTTGGTGGCTAATGGTTGGCTGGTTTGCCATTGATTTAGCAAAGTGGGTAGAAAAATGAAATCAACTCCTCTCAAGTATGTTCAGCTAAATTGATTATGCAAATTAAATGCATTTAAGGCAATATTAGTGCACTAAAGTTAAAGATGAATGTTTGAATTGTAATGGTAGAAAGCTCATCTTCTTCATCCTTAAAAGCTCAAGAACCATTAATTCAGTTCTTGCAACAAATGGCACTTATTGAATCAGTAATTGCAGCACGTTGATGAGGCCATTAAAGTGTGAAAGTGAAGAATCATTTGGGGTGATTAACTGCAGGACCTCCTATCTTCTTCAACATTTGCTCATTAATTTGTAAATTAGGTAACAATAATGGCTGTTGTTAAGATACAAAATTATGGATTCAAATGGCTCTATTGCACAGTATTAGAGTTGGGTTTATAGAGGTATGCTCAATTTTGCTCTTACTTTCTAGTCTATGGACTGTATAGCTTCCATTCAACAATCAAAATTGTTAATAAGCCTTTGTGCTTGCTATTGCAAGCGGATGAAGTATAGAGAGATCTCACTCTTAGATTGTACTTTGTTGCTAAGGTACAAGGTAACTCTATATTTCCACTTGATGCATGTCATTTGTTGATTAAATGTGATTATGATTGTAATTTTTTTTTTTTGACGAAACGATAAGATTTTGGATTGACTAAAGGAAATATACATATGCGAGCAACGGCTCGAGAGACTTAACAACAAGTGCTCAATTGCACTGAGGAAAAATACCATTCCTCATCCACAACAATGCCTAAGGCATAAGAATTTAAACTTTTACATACTGTCATAGCATTTTCCTTTGCTACCTCAAAGGAGCACATACGAAACATGTTCTGTAATTCGGTAATATCATCAGTCAGAGTTGTTAGACAACTGTCTCGAGAGCTCGGATTCATTAACTGTCTTAATAACTCTTTGTTCTGGAGCAGAATTTTGATTTTGTCCCAGTGCTGCTCCAAAGCTTTACACAAGACCAGTTTAACTGCTGCTGCATCATCAAGAAGCTTGATTCCTAGAGATCTCTCCCTTAGTGCCCATTCTGCAACCCTTGTGTGCTGAAAGGTCTCAGCTATAACTCCAATTCCCATTGACAATTGCCTTTGTCGAGTAGTTGACACCACTTGTAGAACTATGGACTCCTCATCCTCATTTTCCTGATTGTGCGTTGACTGAGTAGAAACTGTTTCTCCTGTGCTCATTCTGTCCTTGGCTTGCCTTATCTCCTCATGCTCTATCCACTCCTTCTGAGCCTTGTTTATTGTCCTCACTGGATGGCTTCTGCTTTGGCCTTCGAAGAGTTGTTTGTTTCTTTCCTTCCACACTTGCCACAAAATGTTTGCCGTCAGTCCAATATGCTGTATTCCATCTGGTCTTGCCTTTGCCTCTGATATCTTGCACCACCAACGTTTAAAATCTCCTTGCTGATCTCTTACTCCATCCCATTGAATTGGGGCCATCTTCCATACGTCTGAAGTGTTTGAACAGCTTAAAAGGAGATGTTCCACTGTCTCCTGGTGCTCCCCACAGGCTCTACAAAACGGATCACCCATTCCTGTCCTTCTAAAAATTGCTTCTCTAATTGGCAAAGCCCCTGTAATGCACTTCCAAATGAACAGTTTAATCTTATGCTTTATGTTTAACTTCCAAAGGGTATTCCACATCTGCCTCATTTGTTGGCTCCCTTCCCCTATGCTTGGACCTGTTTCTTTGGGTTTTCCCCTCTCAGACCTACCCTTTTCCTTCATGAGAAAATTGTATCCAGATTTGACAGAATAACAGCCTCTCCCATTATGTTGCCAGAAATAACTATCTTCCTTGCCTATTAGACTTATAGGAATGCTCAATATCCTCCGTGCATCGTTCTGGTTAAAAATTCTGAAAATGGTGTTTCTGTCCCAACACTTATGCCTGATAAGCTCCTGCACCATTTTCATTGAGTTGACACCAGGCCTTGGGGTAGTAGGCTTACCAGAGGTTGTTCCTGGGATCCATTTATGCTCCCAGATGTTTGTGCTTCTCCTATTCCCAATCTTCCGGATCACGCCTTCTTCTATGAAACTTCTGGCTCCTAGCAGCCCTTTCCAAATCCACGAGGCATTTTGTTGTGCTTTACACCTGAATATTGATACCTTGGGGAAATACTTAGCTCTGAGAACTTTGCTAACAAGAAGGTTTGGCTTGGTTAATAATCTCCACAGCTGTTTCCCCAACAAGGCCTTGTTAAAGGCCTCTATATCTTTGAATCCCAAGCCTCCTTCAGGCCTGTCCAGAGCCAGTTTTTTCCAAGACAACCAGTGTAGCTTGCTTTTCCCCTCTGATTCTCCCCACCAGAAGTTGGCCATTAATGCGGTTATGTCTTTACACAGTTTCCTTGGCAGTTTAAAACAAGACATGGCATAAGTAGGCATTGCCATGGAAACAGCCTTCAACATCACCTCTTTGCCTGCACTACTTAGCAACTTGTTTTTCCAACACTGAAACTTCCTGCTTATGTTTTCTCTGATGAAGCCAAACACTTGGTCTTTTGTTCTTGTTATCACCATTGGAAGGCCTAGATACCTTCCTTGTGTCATTTCTTTCATTCCACCTAAAGCACCACATACTCCCTTCCTTTGCTCCAGGGGGGTGTTTTTGCTGAAGAAGACAGCTGATTTGTCTAGGTTAACTAGCTGACCTGATGCCTCTTCATACGTTTTGAGAATCTTCATAATTGCATTGGCCTGTTGAATGCTAGCTTTGCAGAAAATCATTGAGTCATCAGCAAAAAAGAGATGTGTTATGATAGGTCCTTGTCTACTGATTTTCAATCCCTGTAGCTCTTTTCTTTCCTCAGCTCTCCTCAGCAAGCTTGAAAATCCTTCTGAGCAAATTAAGAAGAGGTAGGGAGACAGAGGGTCTCCCTGCCTTATTCCTCTCCCTGGTGTGATGAATCCCTTGGTTTCTCCATTGCAGTTGAAAGAGTAAGTAACAGTTTGCATGCACCTAGTAATCCATGTGATCCATTGTGGGCAGAAGCCCATTTTCTGCATGGCAGCCTGCAAAAAATGCCACTCAACCCTATCGTAGGCTTTAGCCATGTCCAACTTGATTGCCATGTATCCATCTAAATCTTGTCTTTTATTTTTGAGGTAGTGCATATACTCATGAGCTATAATCACATTATCTAAAATTTGCCTATCAGGAATGAAAGCTGATTGTGTATTACTAATACAAATGTCCAGGATAGGCTTAAGCCTATTAGCCAGGATTTTGGAGATAATTTTGTAAATCACACTGCACAGGCTAATAGGCCTAAAGTTTTTCATGCAAGTAGGATTCAACATTTTGGGAATAAGAGAAATGACAGTGTGATTAATCGATCTGAGCATGTGGCCAGTCTTAAAGAAGGAAAAGATAGCAGGGATAACATCTCCTTTTACAATGTTCCAGAATCTTTGAAAGAAAAGGGGAGACATGCCATCCTGCCCAGGAGCTTTTTCAGGCTGCATGGAAAAAAGAGCTTTTCTGATTTCTTTCTCTTCAATTGGTTTAGTAAGCTTGTCATTCATCTCTTGAGTTATGGATTGGGACATACCGTCCAGAACCTCTGACATATCCCTCCTGCCTCCACTAGTGAAAAGCTCTTTAAAATACTCTGATATTTCAGCAATAACCTCTTCCTCGTTCTCAGCCCAAGAGCCATCCTCCTTTTGCAGCTTCCTGATTCTATTATTAGTTCTCCTCCCCTTTACTTGAGCATGGAAATACTTAGTGTTCTTGTCACCTTCTCTAAGCCAGTTGATTCTGGCTTTTTGACTCCAGAAATTTTCCTCCTCTGTGTAGGCTTCTTTGAGCTGAACCTTAAGCTCAGCTATATCCCCTTTCCTGTTCTCACAACCTGAGTTTTTTACCCTTACCAACTCCTCTTTTATCTCCTCAATCCTACTCTTGGAATTGGCTTTGAAAGTATTCCTCCATTTCAAAAGTTCAATCCTACAGTTTCTAATCTTTTTAGTAACTTTAAACATACGAGATCCAACTTCCTCTTTTTGCCAAGCTCTTTCCACTACCTCATGCACCTCTTCTCTTTGAAGCCATCTTTTATCAAAATAAAACCTCCCCTTCTTTTTTCCCTCTCCTGCGCAAGTGTTTAAGCTTAGCATGCTATGATCAGAGGCATAAGTGTCAATGTGCTGGCAGCTTGCCTTGTCAAAAGTTTGGTACCACTCAATGCTTCCCAAGCATCTGTCTAGCCTTTGTCTAATCTCACCCTCATTATCCCAGTGATTACTCCAAGTCCAGGGGTGACCTTCAAAGCCTATGTCAACCAGATTATTGTGATCCAAGAAATCCTTAAAGTCTTTAAAACTCCTCTCTTCTCTAGCCAGACCACCCCACTTTTCCTCATTAGACAGAATATCATTGAAATCCCCTGCAATTAAAAATCTACTTCCCCACAGTCTACTTCTCTCATGGAGAACCTTCCATTGATTCTTCCTGATCTGAGCATCACAACTCGCATACACTTCTATAAACCACCACATGCACTTGTGATCCAGGTCCTCAATCTTGGCTTCTATGGTGAAGGCTGTCTGCAAAACCTCTACCACCTGAGTGTCTTCCTTCCACAACAAGGCCATCCCACCAGCCCTATGCATAGCCTCCACCACAGCACTGTTATCAAACCTAAGACACCTAGCAATCCTATCAACTACCTGTTTCCTATTTTTGGTTTCACTCAGGAAAATCAGGTTAGGGGAGAGGAGGTTATTCATCCTTAAATGAATGTTTGAATTGTAATGGTAGAAAGCTCATCTTCTTCATCCTTAAAAGCTCAAGAACCATTAATTCAGTTCTTGCAACAAATGGCACTTATTTGAATCAGTAATTGCAGCACGTTGATGAGGCCATTAAAGTGTGAAAGTGAAGAATCATTTGGGGTGATTAACTGCAGGACCTCCTATCTTCTTCAACATTTGCTCATTAATTTGTAAATTAGGTTACAATAATGGCTGTTGTTAAGATACAAAATTATGGATTCAAATGGCTCTATTGCACAGTATTAGAGTTGGGTTTATAGAGGTATGCTCAATTTTGCTCTTACTTTCTAGTCTATGGACTGTATAGCTTCCACTCAACAATCAAAATTGTTAATAAGCCTTTGTGCTTGCTATTGCAGGCGGGTGAAGTATAGAGAGATCTCACTCTTAGATTGTACTTTGTTGCTAAGGTACAAGGTAACTCTATATTTCCACTTGATGCATGTCATTTGTTGATTAAATGTGATTATGATTGTAATTGATCCACTTGAATTGTGTGCTAGAATTATCAAGTGTGTGAATGATTGTTCCACTTTGAAAATTATATTGCAGTTGATGCAATTTGTTGGTTCAATAGTTAAGTGACTGAGATGTTGTGTATGGATAGAAATTACCATTTGAAAAGACAAGTGGCTATATTTACATGCTTTGTTATTTTTGTACTGAATTTCGTAGACTTGATAATTGTTTGATGCAAGTTAGTGTTTGTGACGAGGTAAATTGATTTCCCCTCTAATTATTTGTAGATGCATGTATTGATCAAAATAATGGTCTTTAGTTGTAGTAGTTAAGCAAACAAATGTTATATATATATAGATTTTCTATGTTTAAGTTTAGGGGCTATAGGTTGAAATTTAGGATCGATCAAACAAACAAATCGATATATTTAATACTAAGAAGTAACTTCGAAATCAAAAGGCAAGAAAAAGATATGCATTATTACCGGTGAAAGGAAAAGATAAAGTATGACAAAAATAATAAAAAATAAGCATAAAGCATAGAAAATACAAATATGTTTTGTTGAAACAACTGAACAGAACAATGGTCCTGATTGGACAACCCAATTAACTTTGTTTGAAAGATTAAATGTAGGGGAAAATGATACATATGATAACATCATTAGCTTCCATTTATATTAGACATCGAAAAGGAAAGTAGGGACTATGCCAACAACCTCTCGTTATTATGTGATGCAAATTATGTGATGTCAAGTTATTAATCACAGGTATCAATCTCCACGCTTTGAGTGGGATTTCCTTCTAGTATTGATATATACTTCTGGTTGCGGATCGGGACCCAAAAATACTATTGAGTAACTAACAAAATCATATATCCTGCTATTAGTGCAGATCTTATGAATGAAATAATTATTACTATTGAAAAATAGAGAAATGATTGAATGCATCCTATTACGGGGACTATACACCGAGTTGTAGTTGACCTCCTCAAACTTTTTTAGTACAAGCACTTTACTTTTCTTTATGATAAATATAGACAAAACTATTCATTCCATCTTAATTATTTTTATATTTCTTTTTTCCCTGTCATTGTCTTTTTAGTTTCTTCATGCTATTATTATTCTACACCTACAATAAAAATTTTAATTTTGTTTAACTTGTTATACTAAATTGGTGGTATTTTTTTATTTTTAAGTTTTCAAAGTCGATAATTAATAAGAAAATCTATATCATAAAAAGATCTATTTTTTTATATTGTGAACCCTATTTAATTTAAGAGGTTGAATTATTTAAATATATATGAACGAAATAGAGCTATTAACTAATCTATTATTAATAGTAATGGATAACAAAAAAAATCAATATTTCTTTCTTACTTGATCGATAATATGTTACTTTTATTATGAATAGTTGAGAAATTATAAACTATAATCAAGATTTATATACTTAAATTGTTGAATTATAAAATTAAATACTCTTTATGATGTAATGTAAATATATTTTGCAATAGTATATAGTTGATGATGGATATTAAGATTGAATTTAAAAATTAATAAATTACAAAAAAGTGAGTTAAAGAAAAGTAAGAACTTTAGTGTAGTACACGTAGTTTAGGAGCGGAGGCAAACAATTGGCCAGTGGCATGATAGAAGAGTTAAAAGAAAAGAAAAGAAAAGCGAGAAAAAAAAATGAAAAATGAATAGTGAATAAAGAGAAAAGAAAATAATTAAGGGGGGGGTTGTTTTGTCTAAACATATAATTAAGGGGGGTAAAGTGTCTAGAAAAAAGTTTAACATGTTAAACTGCAACCCGCTGCATTACTCAAGAGGATTTGTAAAATAATAATATATAAATTAGATAAAAGAAAAAAGAACAACAAATTGCTATGACCCTGAAGACATATGCAACATAAAGAGCACATTTAAAGCTAGTTTGGATGTTAAAATTTGACGGGAAAATAAAAGAAAGTGAGGAAAAGAGGCTTCTTTGAGTTGTTAGGGAGGTCTTTAAGGGAGAAAAAAGAACAACAATAAGATGATTTGGATTGATCTCACGTGCAGTTAAAAAGGTTTTCTACCCGTATTAAAGATATTCTTATAAAATTTTCAAGTCCTTAAATACCATGTTTTAGGTTACCATACATTTACAAAAAACAAAAAAAAAAAACGCTTTCAAGCACTAAAGGTGCTTTTAAAGTGTTTGATAACTAATTTTTTTATAATTTAAGAAATCCAATTTTTAGTAACTTAAAATCACTTTTGTTAAAAATACTTGTATCAGAAATATTTCTTTATAAGTCACTGCAACTCGAAACAGGATCTAAATGTCTATTGGACAAATTTTGGTAGAAATATATATATATATATTCAAAATCATTCTACTTTTTTCCTAAACTCCCAAGGAACATTAAAATCTTTTCATAACTTAAGATTTCTCTTCTTTATTTTCTATCTTGAACTCCGAACTGTGGCTTAGCATTTTAATATGACACAATTTTATTTTGCTAAACTAATTATCGTATTATAAAGAATAAATTTTACAAGTTAATGATATTTCATATTCCATTAAGTAAGATGTTCAAAGCTATTTATCACCATTCTAAGTATCTATTTCTTAAAACCTCATATCCTACACTATATGATAAAAATTAACTCTAATACAATGAATAATTTTACTCGTGCAATATAAAAGAAGAAATTATTTTTTTTGAAAGATAAGATAGGAAATTGTTAAAGACATTCCAAAAATTATAAAATTTTATCATGGAAAGCAATTTTAAATTTCTATATAAGAAAAGGGGAAGTCTTCATATTTACAAAAACACTGGAGGAGGCAAGTATAATATATCCCAAGAAAGCCAAAAGCTGCAACTGGCACCCAGCCAAAATAGACATTAATTCACAAAAAATAATTTTAATTAAAGAAAACAAAAAAAAAAAGAGAGAAAACCCAAAAATCCCATTTTTCCCGTTCTCTGTTCAGTGTTTTCATACATTACGGTGGATCTGAAACCAATCCTTACGTCCCTCCTTCTTCTCTGTGTGCTTTTCTGCGTGTGAAATTGAGAGAGAGAGAGAGAGCGATAGTAATAGAGACAAATATTCAGCAATGGGAAGAGGAGGAGGTGGTGGTGGATCTATGGAATTCGTGCAAAAACAAGTGATCCCATTGGCCATCAATCTCTTTTTGCTTTGCATCCACAATGCTTACTGCTTTTACCTTCCTGGGGTCGCCCCTGAAGACTTCCATACGGTATAAAATTAATGATTTTAGATATGTTGATTTTATCTGCATTTTGAAGATTCGCAGAACCCATTTGTTGTTTTTATTAGTTCTGTATGGATGTATGTGAAAGAGTGATTTTCGGCCTGCCAAAATCTGTTCTTTTTCTGGGATTTCTTGGTTTTGTGATTTTTCTTCTTTAATTGGGCATTCTAGGATTTGTCGCATTTGGGTGGCATTGTTGAATTTGAGTAGAAGTTTGAGTTTACAGATTTAATTAGAGAAAATGGTTTTATTTTTTAAGGGATTTTTGAGAAAGTGAAATGGAGGTAAGGTTTTTGTGGGTTTAATGTATGAATTGAATAGGATACATGTAACTAAAGTTTGATAGGGAGTTGGCAATTTAAATTCCTTTTCTCTTTTCTGGTTAAAAAAACCAGTCAAGCATTTTTAAGGTGATTCTTTTGTAATAAAGTAATGTGAGGAGGAGGGACTTAGTCTTGGATGTGGTTTTGAATTAAGATCCTAGTTTGGTTCAAATTTGATTGTGATCATACTTGAAGCATTTTCGTGGTGATCCTTTTGTGCTCTGGAAATGAGATGCTGAAATAGAAAAATGTAAAGAGTCTGTGAATAGACAGTCCTCTTTAGTTGGTATAGTTAGTGGTACTTCCTGATGAAAAATTTCAGATCACCTTGGAGAGGAATATGGAGTTAGGATAATAAGCATGAAGAGTGTTGAAATCAATAGCCTTAGTTCTGGATTCTGCAGTGTTGCATTGTTTGCGAACAAAGACAGAGCTTCATTTCTTGGGCATACGCATTTCGGAGGCAAAATACGAATATACTGTGTTATTATATTATTCAAATGTTGCAGGCACAGATTAGTTGGCCCAAAGCTGTTAACTACATATCTGTAATGCAATGGTTCTGTGCACAGCCTTCAGAATGACATGTACCAGAATATACTAAGAATTAAAGGCCCAAATTGGATAAAAAAGAATATTAAGTATGGGATCTTCGATTCTGTATGTGCTATGAGTTTGACCTAATGAAACTTTAAAGTTTCTTTTTGGCTCGATTGTGAGCAGCAATTTTGTTTTTTGGTTTCTTGTTTTGGGCATCATATTCTTATGTGATTGGTGATTTGGTCGCTGTGAATGTCTAGGCATTTATACATCAGCTATGACCTTTATCAGGTGTAGGGTAATTTATTGGCATAGTACCACCATTAAATGCTAAAGATGCAACTCAACCATTCAGTTGTACAACATTCTTTGCCACTGAGTTTTTCCTATTCTGTATTGGAATAAATTTCCTTCATGAAGTCAGGTTTCTTGGCCGTCTCATTTGTGAACAGTTATATTGATTTTACTCTAGAGGGGAAGTGAGATAACATGAGAAACCAGAAGCAAGAAATAAGTTGAATGATTGGAGACAAAGTCATTAAGGTTGAATTCAGATTGAAGAACAAGAATAACTTATATACAAGTTGATGTTGGATATGCACAAAAGAGATCCTATCAATGCGATGTAGCTTTTAGTATATCCATTATGTTTCTACAAGTTATTGTCCTCGCTTTAGCACATCAAAGAAAGGTTGTAAGAGTGTCATTGATGAATATTGACATGATGGAAATGGATGTCTTGTTCTTATCTATTCATTGTTGCTTTTACATCTAATTATTTGCATGTAGAATGCATGTCTAGTTTTAGGCAACAATAACACCATTTGTATGCTATTTGTGGTTTGTGAAGTTGAGCATCTTCGAGACTTCTTTAATTTTCGTCATTGTTATTGTCATAAGTGGTGGTTTTGTTTTTGTAGCCTCTCATTATGATTGTCAAAGGATTTAAAGGAGAAGAAGAAGATTAAACCTGAGTAAACTAGGGAGTAATGGTTTTTTTTTTTCGTCCCAGTCTGAGTAGTGTATTTATTTGGATGGAGAACTCTTTAGTCAGCATAAATAGGGACGTTGGGAATACTGGCAATTCACATTTTGGAGCATACTGCCTACTAGGATAGCAAGAAAAAAAAGAACAAAAAAGAAGATGAAGAAGAAGAGAGAATGACCATGGTTGATTCTTGCAGGATGCTTCTTTTTCTGGAATCAAGGGTCACAATGGAGCTTGACTTTTTAACTTTTCAGGCTTCTGGGGTTAATGCATCAGCAGACTAACCAACAACCATAAATGTAGCTCATAATTAGTTTAATAAAGTGATACTGCTGAGCCAGAACATGAAATTAGTGATATGGGTTTAGTTTTTTGTTGACTTCTAACTGAAACTTGTTTTTACCCCTATTTGTAGAAGTTCTATTTCTGTGGTTGAAAGTCTAAGCAAATCTTTTGCTGTTAAGAAATAATTGTTAAATGCTGGAGTTCTCGCTTACCTCTATGTTTCTGGGTAAAAGCCTATCCTATGTTCATCAAATCAATTCAGAAAATTCTATTAGTGAGCAAAGTCAAATACTATTAAGCCTTGATCTTCAATAATATGGAAGGCATATGCATAAAGAAAATATTTAATGTTAATGATGCATAAGACAGTAAAGTTGGTATTGTACTATTTATTGTTTCCCTGAATTGTTCAGCTTCTCCTGTATTATTCAGTAATCTCATTATTAAGACAGTCCCAGCTATATAGATAATTTTCATTGTCTTTTTGGTGGTCATTTCAGGGTGCTAATTTGAGTGTGAAAGTGAACAAGCTGACTTCAACAAAGACTCAGCTTCCATATTCGTATTATTCTCTTCCTTTTTGTCATCCAGAAAGCATAGTCGATAGCAGAGAAAATCTTGGGGAAGTGCTTCGTGGTGACCGTATTGAGAACTCGCCATACGTGGTTAGTATTACATAAGTGAATAATAACTTCATTTTTTGACTGTTCTGTTCATCAACTCACAGTTCCATCTGGTTTTGCAGTTTAAAATGAGGGAACCAGAACTTTGCCATGTTGTTTGTCGACTTATTCTTGATGCGAACACAGCGAAAGAGTTCAAGGAAAAGATTGATGACGAGTATCGTGTCAACATGTAGGTGAATATATTATCAAAATTTGTCTTTATTGACTTTCCTGCTGAGTTGATTGGTATTATATAAATGCTTTTATGTGGCAGGATCCTTGATAATCTTCCTTTGGTTGTTCCCATTCAGAGGGTGGAACAACAAGCTCCTCCTGTATATCAGCTTGGTTTTTATATGGGGTTTAAGGGTCTATATGCTGGTGTGAGTAAACTGACTATGATAATAACTCTTTTGGAATCTCATCCATTCCCCCCTTTTCTAAGTCAGTGTTTGATTATTTTGCAGACCAAGGAAGAAAAATCTTTTTTAAACAACCACTTATCATTTACAGTTAAGTATCATAAAGATTTGCAGACTGACTCAGCTAGGATTGTTGGTTTTGAAGTTAATCCATATAGGTTGGTTCTTCAGAGACCTTACTTGATTGTTCAGATATTCTGTGTGTTCACTATCTTCTACAGTTCCCACTAACGATCTGGTACATACATGTCCAGTGTCAAGCATGAATATGATGGAAAATGGGGTGGCAATAATCGTTTGACCACCTGTGATGCACATGCAAAGAGAACTGTTTCCAACTCAAATGCTCCACAAGAGGTTGAAGATAAACAGGAAGTCATATTTACATATGATGTCAATTTTGAGGTAATCTAATCCACATATGAGATTGCTTTCTAACTGATCTAGTCATCAATTTAGTTAGACTATGTAGGAAATTCCAATGATTTGGGCCCATAATCTAATTTGCCGCTGAATTAGACATCTCTGTTACCAGGAGGTTTATATGGTTTTTGACCATAAATCCCTTTATTTTTTTCTCTATTTCATCTCTTAAACATGATATGATTGTGTCTGGTTGCTTAAATTTGATTGTCTTTGCAGGAAAGTGATGTCAAGTGGGCCTCAAGATGGGATACATATCTGCTGATGAATGATGATCAAATCCATTGGTTCTCGATTGTAAATTCTTTAATGATTGTCCTATTCCTTTCTGGCATGGTTGCAATGATAATGCTGCGGACTCTTTACCGTGACATCTCCAAGTATAATGAACTTGAGACCCAGGAAGAGGCCCAGGAAGAAACAGGCTGGAAACTAGTTCATGCGGATGTTTTCAGGCCCCCAGAGAAGTCAGATTTACTTTGTGTTTATGTGGGTACTGGTGTGCAGTTTTTTGGGATGGTCCTCGTCACAATGATGTTTGCTGTCCTAGGGTTCCTTTCTCCTTCAAATCGTGGTGGGCTTATGACAGCCATGCTATTCGTTTGGGCTTTCATGGGTCTTTTCGCTGGTTATGCCTCTACCCGTTTATTCAAGATGTTTAAGGGAGCTGAGTGGAAGAAAATTGCACTGAGGACTTCATTCCTGTTCCCGGCCACTGTCTTTGGGATCTTCTTTGTCTTAAATGCACTAATTTGGGGGCAGAAATCATCTGGGGCTGTGCCGTTTGGAACGATGTTTGCTTTGGTGTTTCTGTGGTTTGGCATCTCAGTTCCACTTGTCTTTGTGGGCAGTTATGTTGGATTCAAGAAGCCAGCAATTGAGGATCCTGTGAAGACAAATAAAATACCCAGGCAGATACCAGAGCAAGCATGGTACATGAACCCTATTTTCTCCACTTTGATTGGGGGCATACTCCCATTTGGAGCTGTTTTCATCGAGCTCTTCTTCATTCTGACCTCAATCTGGCTGAATCAGTTCTACTACATATTTGGATTCCTGTTCATCGTGTTCATCATTCTGATTGTCACTTGTGCTGAAATAACCGTGGTCCTTTGCTATTTCCAACTATGTAGTGAAGATTACTTGTGGTGGTGGAGATCTTATCTGACATCTGGCTCCTCGGCGCTGTACCTCTTTCTCTACGCCACTTTCTATTTCTTCACTAAGCTTGACATCAGTAAGCCTGTCTCAGGGATGTTGTATTTCGGGTACATGCTTATCGCTTCATATGCATTCTTTGTGCTTACAGGCACCATTGGCTTCTATGCATGCTTCTGGTTCACAAGGCTTATTTACTCTTCTGTGAAGATTGATTAATGAATATGAAAATTTTCAGAAGTTAGAGAGTTTCTGGTTGAGTAAGCAAAAAATGTACCATTACTTTAAAGATATAAAGAGAATTATTCTTCTAGCCTTTTAGAGGTTACATTATGTCATACTTTTGTAAGTGACAGAAGCATTTTATTGTTGCATTCTTTCTTCAATTCAATAACTTTTACTGCCTTCTTGGTGTTTGAAGGGTTAAAACATTGCTCCCTTTGACTCTTGTATGTTCATGTCAGTTTGGCCCTTGATACATTTTAAACAAGATTTTTATACATCAATTTATTCTCTAAGCCAAGGATAAGATGTTCATAAAACTTGACATATATTGTGATGTTGAGTTAAATCGTACCTTTTTGTCTTCCCATATTGAAAAAGACAAGATAATTATAATTTATAAGATCTGAACCAAACCAACATATAGCTCTGATGCAAAGGAGTTTGCAGTTTGGTTTTGGTTAGTATTCCAATGGCACTTGCCAGTATTCAAGGCTGTTTGTATGCTTCCTTTCTGCGTTTTCTTGATCATTTGAGTTTTTTTTTTAATTTTTTTTTGGAAAAAGGAAATATTATTTACTATTAGCAATGGCTGTTGCATAAATTGATTTTTAATGATGATCTCCTTTAAGGTGTTGAAACTTATAATCCATTCAAATTATGCCTAGGAAACTTTATGAATTAGTATAAGATTAAGATAAATTGCTGTCCAGTCATTGATAGTTGAAATGTAGACTCCAAATGCATATCATGTTTTTCTTAATTTTGTATTCTTCTTTGAATTTTTTTTTTTTTAAAAAGGGGAAAAGTTGGAGGAAAAGGAAACAAAACTGAGGCGAAATCTTTCTACATTAGAAGAAATTGGTCATGTAAAAGAACAGAGGATAAACGCCATTTTAGGTTTGGTGGTTAGTCATTCGTCACTGCATCTTTGATATGAAACCAGAATTGGTTTCATTGTACTAAAGGGTTAATTAATTAAACCCAATTCATAAGTCAAGGAATGATTGCAAGAATGACTTCCATTTTCATTGAATGATTGCGAGAATGATCTGGCAAACAATAGGTGCGGATTTCACTAATTTTGATATCTTTCCTAATCCTTATACCCATCTATCAAACACTTGCCCAATTTTTATGAATAAATTTTATATACATTGACAATGTATACAATATCATCATTAGACACATAACATAGGTGTAAAAGTTAGATTTTAAATTTAAATTTTGTATAGTCGTCATTTATTTAACGCTGATAGTGTATACATTATCAGTGTGGGAAAGATTAATCCAATTTTTATTGATCACACTAGTCTAAGGTAGTGCAAAGAATAGCTTAACAGAAGGGGTGAAAGTGCACTTGTGGGCATTTGGGAGGTACCTGCACTAACTTTTTTATTTAGTCAAATTAAGTTCTTTTTTCTATTGCTAAGCCACCAAAACAACCAATGAAGCTGTTATGCTTTTGCGTCATAATTTAGTAATTCAACATCTTGTCTAAAAGCCATCAATTCTATTCACTATTTATTTTAGTATGTAAACAGTTTTTTTTATTAAACCAATGGAAATAAATGTCTCGGATTCAAATCTCTTTTTTCTATTCCACGTTTATCAAATTCCACTCCTCCCGACCTTTATAAAATAAATAAATAAATAAATAAATAATGAAAATTTAAAGGCGATGGAAACTTTAGTCATCTTAGTAACAGAAAAAAATCATCTTCATAGATAGTTTATTTAGTTGCTAAAAATGAAAAAAATTAGAGAAAAAAGGATCCCAAGAATATCTTTCAAAATCAAAATTTATTTCAAGAATTATAGGCTAACTTCAAGATTTGTTATGCTAATAAAAAATACGCTGAAAACAGCTAAATAACAATTGTTTTACATAAGGGGGAGATTTAGACGTTGTTTAATAATCCAATTCAGCATTAAACTTAATGAATTTAGATTTCAATATGTTTAGACACGTTTGATAATGAAAAATTGAACATCTGAATTAATTAAGTGACACTGAATTTTCTAGATAAAACTTACTTTAAAAAATAAGTGATAAATTATTCATTTATCGTTTAATATGATATATAGTCAAAATATATTAGATTTAGCACTTAATAATTTAATAATTTAACAATTTTAGATTTTTAATTTTAGATTTCAGTCCAAAAGGTTCTACAGCGGCCAATTGGCCAAAACGGTATTTAGGAAACTAAAATCAGGGCTCCTCTCTTTCCAAATTCCGCAAGGAATCACTTTCCAACATTCATCAAATCACAGATATCACGTACTAGGAAGGCTAATTCTTTTATACTAATACTTAGAATGGTAGAGAAAGGAATCGCTTTCCGAAGTTCATCAAATCACATATATCACTTACTAGGAAGGCTAATTCTTTTATACATACTTAGTACAATAGAGAAAGGAAGAACATGTTACTTATTCTTTAAAAGTTGAATTCTTGGTGTTTATTTTTTCGATTCAGCAAGTATTCTTGAGTTTGATTCTTGATTCTTGAAAAAGGGTTTTCAATTCCAGTCGTTGAAAACTCAAGGAAGAAAAAATTGAATAAAGAGATGGGGAAGAGCAGTAGTAATGATGACGAACACCGTCTTGATTATTCGAGTATTGAATTGGATCCCAAGTGGGATAAATTTCATATCTTGGTTGCAGTTGCAGAAGTAGAGAGGATCAGGTTCGCGGAGGAGGAAAAAGAAAGGAAACTCAGGCGAAATATTTCTACTTTCTTGAAGCTTCTTGGGGAAAAAGTAACAGAGGACTCATCAATCCAGAATGATTCAACTGGGGTCACTGGATTTCAGCTTCTTTCTGATAAAATTGATGTCAACTTCACAAAAGGGAAAAGATCGCTGATAAACAAGGCTGGCTCCAACCACACATTATTGTCCAAGGAACTTCCTTCAGCAATTTCCCCCCAGTTTGATTTTGAAGGCAAACATCAAGAAGATGATGGCAATCACGTTCTGTTATCATATGGGAATATAATCAGGAAACCCCAATTGAAGAGACTGAGATCACCCAGTGAAGAAAATTGTACTGATCATCAAGAAATAGAGATGCCACGTTCCAAGAAAGCAAAAGGGAAGCCTAGATATCCTGATGGCCCATCAACATCAACTATCAGTACTACTCCAGAGAAATTCAAGAACAGAATTTTGGAAGTTGACAGAGGAAAGCATTGTATTTGTGTTTCAAAAGGTGTTAACAGATACCGATGTGAACATGCATTTCAGTAGGCTGCTGGTGCCATTTAAGCAGATCAAGAATGGGTTTCTGACTGCTGAAGAGCAGGCTCGTTTTGGGATCCCAACCGGAAGTTTGGAATTGATGCCATTTTTGTTGATCCATCCCTTGATGAAGGCAGAATGAACCTGAGACGATGGGAGATGGGTAAAAAAGATGGTAAAATAAGTTACAACTTTGCATTGATCACTAACTGGACCAAGGTTGTGGTGAAGAATGGACTTAGACAAGGAATGACAGTGCACTTGTGGGCATTTAGGAGGGATTTACAGCTTGGATTTGCTTTAGTTTTAGTTTGATTAAGATTTGTTTATTTCTAAGTTTGCACTTAGTCTAATTGTTCATTAGAGTCCGGTGAATTAAGGATATTTAGTTTATTAGAGTATTGTCTCATAGTCTTCCTTCACTAATTTTAATTAAACATTTTCTTTTTTTTTTTTTTTTTTGAAAGAACTCGCTTTATTATTTATGGAGCAAAGCCAAAACCAAAGTTACAGAGTGTCCCCAATATGCTCTACATTCTCCACCTCTTGTACTATTCTCCTAACAGATAACATACCTAGCTTATCTAATCGAACCTCCCCCTTTGCTAGCTTTGGAATTACGTTTATATCGTCGTAGATAACACAATCCTGTTGCGGGTGAGTAACACCCACATTAGCTAGAATATCAGCCACACAATTGGCTTCTCTGTAGCAGTGAGAGACTCTTGTCACGTCCACTGTCAGGTCCCAGATTTGTTCTATCTCATTCCGGATCTGCCACGGGCACTAGAAACGGCGTTGAATAATCCCCACTAATACCTGAGAATCTGATTGAATTTCCACATTGACAAACCCTCTCTCCACACATATCCAAAGGCCGGTTAAAATTGCAAGGACTTCCGCTTGTAAACTCGATCACAATCCAAAGAAAGCCGAGAAAGCCAACCTAGGCCCTCCTAACGAATCCCGTAAGATACCCCCGCCACCACTCCAGCCTAGATTACCTTTGGAACATCCGTTCGTATTCAGCGTCAGGCAGCCTGGCTCCCTTGCCTTCCACCACACTAGCTGAAATGTAATCGTACTGCCTGAACTTCCCGACCATTCATAAAGCTGAGGGAATGAGACCAAACCAAGCCATGTATTAAATTGAATCTCCATTGCTGACTTTATATCCGAAAGAACAGCTTGGCCAATAGTAGTGGGGTGCATCCGAGCCTCGTCAAACATCAATGCATTCCTTGCCCTCCAAATGTGCTAGCAAATGAAACTCGGCATCAACTCGAAAATGAGCCGCTTGTGTGCTGAATGCGGAGACGACATCCACCAAGCCACTACTCTAGCCCTCAAAGAAGACCCTCCATGCGTGAGACTGCACATGCTAGTAAAATACTGCCAAACCTCCTTAGCGACCTGCCCCTCGGAAAATGCGTGTTCCACCGTCTCGCTTGCTCCATCAGGACAACACACACACTTTGCCGGCATCATCTGAAACCCCATCCTACATAGAATATCAGGGAATGGTAACCTCCCCAACAACAAACGCATCATGAAGAAGGATATTTTCACAGGGATGCGAGGGTGCCAAAGATGAGAGTGAACGAACGAAGAGCTGCGAGCCTGTCGAACCTCCTCAAAAGTCGACGCCACTGAGAACTTGCAAGACGAAGTCAACCTCCATATGGCCTCATCAGCTTGCACACCGCGAGGAATCGGTTGGAGTAAGACAGAAGGAATTAAGTGGAGAGGGACGGCTCGGGATACCAAAGTTGAGCTCCACCTCCCATTTTCAATGAAGTCGTTAAAAGAGAGGGCTGGGACCACCGTATCCTTAAGAAATAACGCGCCACTCCCCAACCAGTTATCATACAAAAAATGACATGAACCCCCCCGAATCCTCCAGACCATAGAAAGCTCCGCTTGCCTACTGATGTTTAGCATTCTCCGCCAGGTACCGGAAGCGTGTCTACTCAATTGATTGTTTAGCATTCAATTGTAAAGAGTTCGAACAAAATTAGTGCTGATGAAGTATATAATCAATAGTTTGATATTGGGTTCTCACCTCTTTTAAATTGATTGTTTTCGCCTTGCTTTTGTGACTGTTCTTAAATATAATTGCAAATAAAATTGTTTATTGGAACTGTATAATACAAATTGAAAAGCGTCTACTGGTTATGAACTTCAAATGTTTACCTAAAACTTGACTTCAATTCTCATTTCAACTACCTATTGCTCCTTCCCAACAACGTGTACTTTGTTCCACCTTATGTGAAGCTGCGAGCATTACATTTGCTAGTTTTTGTGGCGCAACGCGCAGGGTCACCAATACACTGATAACATACTTTATTTATAGTTGGGACTGGTAAAATTGAACGTAGAATTTTTGTAGTGAATGAAAATGAAATAAATATGAAAAGTTTTTAGTATAAAATAAATATTTGTATGTAAACAGCTTTTACTGAATTAATGGAGATGTAAAGGCACTGGGAAATTTAGTTATTTCAATGGGAAATTTTTATAAATTATAATAAAAAAGGGCTAAAATTATTTGACCAATATACAATGTATCTAATTCAAAAACAAACTAAAGAGTTAAGCGCATTTGCATACAATAAATAATATATGAAAGCAAAGGTCTAATATTTTTGTTTTTGAGAGGAAAGCAAACAAAAAAAAATATAGTTATGTTCGGCATGTATCATTATCATCTTTAAGCTAGCCAAGTTGATATCGTTATGTATGGCAGGCAATTTAACATTAACCAAAAGAAAATGTTACAAGATCGAACAACATATTTTACTTATTAGAAGATTCAAACAAATTTGTATTCATTATTTATTTTGGAAAATATTATTTCCATTCCCGTCATTTATTTTATAATATAGTCTAATAAATGAAAAATATACGATTAAAATGATAGTGGGAGTGTGATTAACAAAAATAGGAGTGCAATAGTATTTTTCACTATTTTTGTATGTAAACACCTTTACTGAATTAATGGAGATGTAAAGGCGAGGGGAACTTTAGTTATTTTAATGAAAAAAAGCATAAATTTCACAAATAATTTATTTAATTTTTTAAAAAAGGTAGGAAAAAAAGATCCAAAAATGTATACCAAAATCAAAATTTATTTCAAGAAATGTATGCTAACTTAAACAAGTAGACTTTTGTACTGATCCTAAACATCCAAAAAGAGTTAAGTGGCAACTTTTTTTTTTCAATAAAAGGGGACTAAGTGTAATATGCTATTTTGATTACTGTGGAGCATTAGAATAATCGATTTAAGAGAGTTATAGTATCATAATTTGTATTTGGATACACATTATTTGGAAAAACCTTTCTTTTTTAGATACTTCAAATAGCGATGGAACTAGGGGACAGGGAGGACCCTCGCTCCTCAAGTTTTATAAAATCTAATTTTCCTACTTTATAAAATTAAAAATTTTCAAAAACACTCTTTATAAAGTTAAACTCTCAGCACCCCCCCTCCCGGCAAAAGTCTTAAAAATATTTTAGGTTGTATGTTTAAGCTTGGATACATTAAAATTTTCCCTTCAAGATATATATTTTAGTTCCATCTATGACTTCAAGCACGTATGTCCATCACTTTCATTTTTTCGGATCATGATTTTATTTTGCATACAATACATCACCACAAAAAAAAAAGGCTATATGGGTCGTGGAATTAAAAGATTTTCCCAAATAATCAATATTAATCAATACCTGAGAAGAAGCAATTTTTCTAGTGATAACCCTGTTGACACTAGACATTGTTGGTTGAATATATGCTTTTCTCTTTGAAACTTTTAATTTAGATGGATTGGGATTATCAACCGGCTTTCCTTGAGGGACTGGTTCTGAAGTGTGACCAGTAGAGTGGTTAGCTCGTTGTGCTTCTAAAGTTTCACCAGTAGGCTCTTGATTTGCTTATGACATCAAAACAAAAAGTTATGAACTGTTAGTAATAAAGAAGAGCCTATGCCATACATAAGAAGATTGTACCCTGTAAAATTTGGAATTTGGATGGATTGAATTCTTGCAACTTCTTGAATTGTGTCTAGGTTTGAAGCATTTTTTACAATGCACAGTAAGTCTTTTTCTAGTTGATATTTGTCGCTTCTTTGGTTTATCAGGTGCTCTCCTCCGACCTTCTTTGCCTTCTAGGCATCTTTCATATCAATGGAGGATTAATTGGCTCTTCATTGGCCTTCTCCTAATACCTTGCACTTGGTACAAGCATAATTACATGCCTATATGTCTTTACATAAGTCTCATTGCTGTAACATTTGTGGACAAAATCAGCAATTGGCTTTTTACGTGCTTGTATTACTGCACATGCATGGACACATGGATAACTTGTTAATTGAAATAACCCACATGTATAGGTCCAATTCTGTAGGTCTATCACTACAGTTTTGTTAATACCAGCATCAATTTCATATTTCCAGCCATTAACCCATATAGCAACACATGTCCTACTCAATCTTACATTTTTCTCAATCTTCTCATGGATGTTTGGACATATTTTACCTTGAAATTTTTCCATCCCAGTCCTTTTTACCTGGAATCATTGCATTAGTCTTCTTCTCATCCATTCAAACATCCCAACCACAGCCAACTCCGTTGCTAGAAGAATGTAATTTTTAAATGACTCATTTAAATTGTTAACCAATATGTCACACTTCCTTCTTCCACTGAAGTGTGATCTGGTCCACAGAGTTGGTGGAAATTTTGAAAGCCATGCTGATACTTGTGAGTCAAATTTTTCCATGTCTATCATTGCCACATGCCAGTCTGCCTCATTTCCAGCACTAGTACATGCCCAAAATAAGTCCTTCAGCTCTTTTCCTTTGAATTTTTGGTTGAAGTTTTGATACATATGTCATATGCAGAACCTATGCTTAGAGTAAAGAAAGCTCTCTAAGAGCTTGAACAAGTCCTTTTTGTCAATCTGAAATTAAGGTCCAAGGTATGTTGTCCATCTCCAATCCTAAATCATCCAGTAAAAGTTGTAGGAACCACCTCCATGAGTCGTACCTTTCAACTTCAACAACAGCTGATGCTATTGGGACCATATTATCATTACCATCTCTGCCTAAGACAGATAATAATTGGCCACCAAATGCACTCTTTAAAAAGCATCTATCTAGACCAATAATTGGTCTATATCCGTCAAGAAATCCCTGCTTGCAAGCATGAAGACAGAAGTACATTCTTTCAAATGTACCTCTAGACGCTGCATCAAGTTTGTCAACTTGAATCTTTACTGTGCTACCAGGATTATACTTCAGGATCGTGGCTGTGTAATGCCACAGATTAGGATACTGCTCTATGTCTAATCCCTGTATATCTTCTCTTGCCTTCCTCTTCGCACTATACAGCTTAGATGAAGTGACATTGACCATCAAATCCCTTTTAACCTCATTCTGAAAACCAATTAAGTTACACTTAGGATCATCCCTAATCTTAGATTGATATCTTTGGCTAAGGTACCTTGATGTAACATGTTTGTTGTTGTACTCTCTACCACAAACATGCTCACCCTTCAAAGTCTTGATCTGGAAGGTACTAGTCCCTTGAACTTTTGATGCATGGATCTTCCATGAACAATCCCTCTCACACTCAGCTGTAATTCAGTAGGAATCATTGCTGATCCACTTTGTTTCATATCCCTCTCTTATATTCCATTCCAACAAAGCCATTCTGAATAATCTGAAAATTTTGAACTTCTAGTCCACTTTTAGTTCAAAATGAGGCTTCTTAAACTCAACTTCTGAATCAAAATCTAGATATTCTTCAAGCTTCTCACCATCGGAACCAGTCCTCTCCAGTAGCTCCTCATCTGGGATTACAGGTTCATTCCAATTGGTTTCTAATCCAACTTTACTATTCAGTCCTTCAAAGTCTTCTTTAGGCTATTGTTGTACATGATTTCCACTGTCCTGCAAGTGTGAACATGTAGAATAGTATTTTGCTAGTGTTCCCTTCTCCTGAACAGTAGGCTGGTCTGTTGCAGCCAGTTTCTTTGGACTTTTGAGCTCTGTTTTGAAACTCGGACCGGACCGGCCGGTCGAACCAGTCGAACCGGGAACCGGCCAGGTAGCCGGTCCGAGTCATATTAAAAAACTGGAAATTTAAAACCCGGTCAAAAACCGGGTTTGACCGGGTAAAAACCGGTTTTTCCGGTTCAACAGTAACTTTTTTAAAAAAAATCAAACTTTTTAATATTATGTTTTGACCCCCTAAATTGTTAAAATTTATTGATATACCTCAAATATTTGATACTTTATAAATATTGTCCTAAAATTTGATGTTATTTTTCAATTAAATTCATAATTTTAATTCTAAACTTATTAATATTTATTAAATAATATAAATTGCTACTTGATTGTTCTAATTTCTTTGTATTTTCTTGTTAAATATATTTGAAACATCAAATATATATGAATATACCTTTATTAATATCAATATATTATTAGATATTAGATATATAATATTTTAATTTTTAAATAATTTTTATTTATGACGTCATCCGGTTCGACCCCTATCGACCCCCGGTCGAACCCATTGACCCCTGACCCCTGACCTCGGCCGAGTCGCTATCCGGTCCGGTTCTGAAAACATAGCTTTTGAGATCACCCTTTAGAGCAAACACAGGCAACTTTGACTTAGCAACCTCTTTCTTAGATAGGGTCACAGCAAAAATGTCTTCATCCTCTATGCTCTCAAGCCCCTCATCTAACCAATCAGGCTTAACATTTTTTGATTTACCTACTTTGTCCACAGCACTCTCTGCTTTATCCGTAGTTTCTTCACATGTGTGGTTAGCATTTGCACCCTTTTTTTGCAACATGCTGACCCCATCACAATGTTCGGGAGGCTCTTCAAATGCCTGGCTCCCACTTACACTATTATCACCCTTACAGGAAGATGCAAATGCGCATCATTCATCAACTTAATGTCATCATTCCCTGTAATTGGCAGCAATCTAGTTTCCATGTCCAAATCTGGTACACACCACCAAAAAGTGGCCCTGGTTGCATCCTTCTCAATTAGCTTGGACATTTTACACAGTCCAACTATGGACAGCTCACTTGGATCTCTATCATTCCATATGGCTAGCTTGTAGTCTCCTACATAGGCTGTATTGGGCTCACTTCTAAAAATTCCTCCAAAGTCCTAGTATATCTCAACCATCTTTTTCTTGTGTGTTGTCTTCTATTAACTAGACAAGTGCAAAAATTTATTTATTATTGTACATGTATATAAAGTAAGTTGTCTATACTTTATGTAAAAAAAGCAAACATGATAATGACGTATGTTCACAACTACTACTCACAAGAATCTGGCCCAATCTAGACTGCTGAATTGCCAACAATAACAACAATCTAACCACAGTAATGACGGTGATATAAACCATTATAAAATTGAAATTTTCGTAAAGCTCGAATCTTTCCAACAGCTAGGATTTATCAACCTTTTTCTAACATATTGGCTTTATCGTAAAAGTCATAGATATCTAGATCCAGAAATATGGATTCAGGTGTCTATTCACACTTTTATCCAGATTATTCGAACAAACTAAGATATATAAGAAATTGGAAACATCAATTGTAACAATCACAGTACATCTAAGTTTACAAAAATAAAATCACTTCAATACACAGTAGCATACAAATCAACGTGTTTATTCACATTATTATCCAGATTATTTCCCTAAACTAAGAGATCATAAAAATAGGAAGGATTCGAAGCTTAGAAGCTTACACATCCTGCTACGGGTCTTCTCCGGAGTCTTCGATATGATGCAGTTGACGTCTTATGCTTGCAATTGACGTCCACTAGAAATCTTCACTAATTGTTGAGAACTTTTCCAATCTAAAGATTGTGTCTTCCTAGGGTTTCTAAAGGTTCGCTCCTCTCTCTCTCTCTCTCTCTACGTCTCCTTTCTTCGAATTCTCAAAAGCACGAAACATTCTTCCGAGGAATCGACTTATAGAGGGGCAATTTTGACATTTTCCATTTATACGTTAGTTTAGATGTTTTCCGTTAGACTTTCACTTTAGTTGAAATGACAAGGAGTTAAATTGTAGATTTCCAAACTAGAGGGAGGTAAAGTGTACCTTACGCGAACCACAGGGGATTTCTGGTATTTTACCCTAAATTTTTTTCCTGCTTTCTACTATCTCCTATCATTTAACATGCTTAGAATAATTTGTTAACGGTAGCTCAATCTTCTCTTTCTTTCACTAATGTTTTTTCAGTTTTTATTTTGTGTTTTCTATTAACAATTTTTTTCCCGGTGACACGAGAGGATGTTAGCTCTAATTCCATTGATTAAACAAGAAATAGTAGATAGAAAGGGACAAAAACCAAAGCTTTTTATAAAATACAAGAGTAGATTAATTTCGAAGAAGGGAATCCTAATCTATCAGTACTGTTTAGCTGACTTCTAATGCAAAGGTCTGCAAACGAATTATAATCCTCTGAGGATGCTTTCAGCCAACAATAGATA
>NC_040042.1:31853342-31974451 GCF_003713205.1 Coffea eugenioides | reverse complement strand
AAAATAGATCTAAATAGGATAGGAATGGGCAAATATCTTCAGCGATAAAGAGGAGTAGATTTCAAGTTAGGGATAGGAATTCGGTAAGAAGCAAGGACCGATTGGACAACGACCAAGAGCAGTGGGTTTCAACTCTCCCTGGACAGCGAATTCTGGAGTTGAAGAGTCTGAACAAGGATCAACTGCATTGAAAATCTCTTCTTGTCTCCGATGTTGCCGCTATCATAGGGAAGATCGATGACTTTAAACTCATCAAATAATCCGTACAGATAATGTCTTGAAATGCCCATGAAGGGAACAGAAACCTTGTCTCCACCGAGAAGGGAGAAGTTCTGATTCCGAGTCCTTGTAATATCACATTTGTTTAAATATAAAAAATTGGTTAAATAGTGCATTAAATACAAAACCTGCCAATTTCCTATAAAGAGCTGATATGTTATGGGCAATTTCTTTTTTTTTTTTTTAACTTTCACATATTTAATTTATGTTAAATACAAAATATACTAGTTTTCCTTTGGGCGCTATTTAATCAATTTTTTCTATAAAGAGCTAGTATGTTTCCCATAAAGAGCTGATACAAAACATACTACAAAACCTGCCAGTTTTCCATGAAGAGCTGGTATGTTATGCTCTATTAAACCAATTTTTCATATTTAAACAAATTTATGAAAATTAAAAGCGTTTTTATTTGGAAGAACGCATTCCTTGGATGCGTTTTCACCCTTTGGGAAGAGACTAAAAAATCGCCACCCTTTGGGAAGTTAGTTTAAAAACTCCCTATTTTTGGAATTTACTCCTTGTTAATGCAGCCACTATATTTATTTTCTGGTATTAATTTTTTTTTATGGTTTATGATTTTCTTATGTTTTATCAAAAAGTTAATAACTATTGTAGTTACAATTATGGAGATGTTAATTTGTCGTATGTGTAATTCTTTTATTTTATAAGAATTGTTATATCAGGGGTAAATTTGAAATTTAATTGCATTTAATTCCGAAACACTCATCAAACTAAGCATCAGGAATTGGAATGATGCTAATTTCAATGTGTGAACCAAGCTATATATTGGAATGAAAAGTTTAATTTCAAAACTAGAGTCTATGATTCTATTTTCATTTCCGATTCCAATCTGTAAAACAAGCAGCCCCTAAGGTGTTGTTTCTCATTGAAGCCCAAAAATATTACAAATTAAATAAGTTGAGTTTGAATTTTTGAAAACCCGGCTCATATGGCCCCATCGACAGCCCTACAAAAAACTAGTCTGGCTCGGTTCTTATTTGGTGCTATGAGAGAACCAAACAGACGACCCCTACTAATATATGTAGCATTTTTTTTAACTTACAGATTTAGAAACTATTTTAAGCTTGTAATCGTATGACCTTTTTTTTTAAACAGCTAAGTGTCTCAGGATCAGTCAGTCAGGCTGACGTGTCAACAAACTAATACACGCAAAATTTCCTTACCAAACTAGTACCATTAGTACAATTCCATAAATGATCACAAGCCAAACTCAATCAAATTACATCCCAACTCTTATAGGAAAACGAAAATACAGAGACTAATATGCACATAACATGGTATTGACTACACTCATTTCCTCACTGTGAGATCATCCACTTAGGAAACAGTACACATTTGCCTGGTTTCATACATAGGTATGCATTTTCTACATATGAGAGAAACATGTTACATGGCCACAATATTCAACATACAGAACCCTTAATAGGTTGCAATATTTTTTTCCTTTTTCCTTAAAAGCAGACAATTATCAACTAGAAATTAGAACCTAGGGAACCAAAAAGGGTGAAATAAAAAGTCGTATTCTTATTCAATCTAACTATTGAACTTCCTTTCTACACTATGAAGTCGTCATTTATACTCTTATAAATTGCATGCATTGAACCAGTAGCACGACTTTAAGCTGTAGCTAGATATCGCTATGCTTTTTGATGGATATACATTTTTTCTTTTTTGTAAATAATGGATATACTTTATAGTAACAAAGGGAGATGGAGTTAATACTTAGGAAGACAGTTGATCTTCAGGTATTCATCTTAAAATTCCATGTAAATTCAGTAATCATCTCTTAGTTTGTGTCTGTATAACACTAGTCTAAATTTTAGTTCGCTTTAACTAATATTTTCCGATGACATTTCACATGCCTGATTTAAGTATTTTTCTAACAAAATGCTACAACCTAAGATAGAAAAGGGCAACCAATTTTAGAATATGTTATCATAGGCTATATAGAAGAAAACAGAGTTTTTGACTAAAATAATCTACTTTTCAAAAAATAATCCCAAAGTAATACTCTTTCAGTTTTTATTCCCTTATTAATCTAGTTATTGCCATGTAGACTCTCCATCAAAGGAAAAAAATAACTTGTAAATCTTTTGTTTATATATTACATAGTTTTTCTTTATTTAGTGCCTTAAGGACATTCTGTAAACAAATTAAAAAAAGAAAGTGGATCCACAATTAGTGTTTTAAAATTGTTGATCACCCTCCAAATTGCAATGATTTTGCCGAAGAACTTTTTTTTTTCTGCCATTATTCCTCCCTAGCTTTGTTCTTGATTATTATATCACAAGTTCCTTTCTTTTTTTCTTGTTACTTGCAATTTTATATATGGTAGTCTCCTAAGTTTGTAAATTTTAAGAAGTTTCAAGATAAATAATAATCATAGTTTAGGTGAACTATAAAAATTCCACTATAAGGGGAAAGAAAATTTGAAAAAAATTCTCTTGCATTTTTTGACTTATATCAAAAGAGAATACATTCCAAAAAAATGGGAGAGAGAAAATATAACTAGGTCAGTGTTAGTATCAAAATTAACACACTATATGAGCCAATCTAATGTGAGAAACACTATATCAAAAGAGAATACATTCCAAAAAAATAGGAGAGAGAAAATATAACTAGGTCAGTGTTAGTATCAAAATTAACACACTATATGAGCCAATCTAATGTGAGAAACACTAATTAACTCAATAATAGATAGAGAAATATTTTTTATTTATCTTTAAAATTGTACATAAGTAGAAAAATTTGAACTATTGAAAAGTTATTAAAAATCTATTGATGTGGATTGTACCTCTTAATATAAGATGGAAATGTGAATACTTTCCATACTCAAAGTCCGCATGGCAACAAGTAGGTTAACAAGGGAATATATTTTGAAAGTGCATTAGTTTGGAAATAGTTTTAAAGAATGAGGTTATTGTGGAAATAAACTCGAAGAAAACAAATAAGAATAGGGAAAGTTAATCTTATCTACTATATTAAGGTGAAGGGTCTAGTATCACTCAAATTGATATGCTCAGTTGTGATAACGGGAACTAGCTACTATCAACAAAATTAACTCTTGACATGAAAAAATTGTAATTGAGCACTAAAATTGGCATATGAAAAATTATCTTGAAGGCCAACTAGAATTGCAGTACTCAATGGATTAAGATAATTGGAACATCTTGTAAATCGAGATTGTTATAATTCCACTTTCACTCGATTTACCGTCAAACCCAACTTGTCAGCATCTCATTTTTCAGTGGCAGCATTATCTAGTACTTGAAAACAATGAAACAATGTAATTACTTTTAGTTGTCTCTAACATTCTTAACAATGTTTTATGTAATTCTTATCATTTCAGAGGTCCAATTCTAAGTCATCAAATCATTTGAACCCAAAATTTTGGTCCATTCAATCCATTATTATATGTAACTGATAAGAGTTTATTTTACGTATTTTTAAGTGCATTTTATTAGTAAATTTTGAGTTGATTATTTAGTTTTATAAATAAAATAAAGAGGTTTTTGGTAAAATTATATATTTTTGGTAAAAGTGGATAATATTGCATTTCTATTGATTTTAATGGAAAAAACTTCATTTTTATGCAGGAATGATGATTCAATCACCAAAGGATGTCAAATGAGGTAAAAAATAGAGATTTGGTGATGAATTCAAGTGGCAACAAGAAGAATGAAGTGAAAAACGTTCAAGTGAGGAAATGCAATACAAGTCAGTTTTGACACTCTTCAGTATTTTGACCATATCTGGAGCTACACTTATCAGATTGAGGTGATCTTTATACCATTTTAAAGCTAAGAAAGCGACCTACAATTCGTATGAAGACATCGAAATCCATTTCTGCCATCTTCATGGGCAAAACGTTGGAATACAGAAGCTGCATTCTGTGGTCGGAAGTTAAAACAGAGGTTTGAACAGGTGACAGTATTTCGATCATATCTCAGGCTACAAAGCTCCGATTTGGATGATTCTTGAAGCATTGGAAAGCTAATACAAAGGGCTACAACTTTTGTGTTTTGCACAAAAGCTAGTTTGGCCTTTATCAATGAGAAAATCACAGTTGAAATAAGGCCAGAGTGAAAACGCGAGTAGACAAAACGCGAGTTATGCCGCGTTTTGTGTAGGCGCGTTTTATAGCCGAAATTCTGCAATTTGACTTAGCCAATTCTCTTGTGTTCACACCACTTTCCAGCTATAAGATGCAAGGGAATTCGGTGCACATGCTTCAGAAGACAAAAGGGCAAGAAAAGTGGCTTATTTTCAAGTCAAAAATATTGGTTTTTGACTATGCTAACAAAGTGGAGATTTGGGAATCAAAAGTTGGAATTTGACTTGGAAAAATGAGCCTTTGAGTAGTTTTTATGCAGAGACATTGAGGGAGGTCTGGACATCCATTCGTAGCTTAGCTTCTTACAGAAAAACATATTCTCTCTACCTAGGACTTGCAAGGGGCAATTGGGATTTCATCTTGTAATCATCTAAGTTCAAGACAAAGGAGATTTCTGGAAGGCTTCACCATATCTTGGCTAAGACTTTCTTTACTCTGTTTGTATTTGTAATTCATGATGATGTACATTAATGAAGTTATGAGTGTTTTATCATTCATGAGTAGCTAATTTTCTTTATCTAGGGAGTAGATGAAGCTTATGGCCAAATGATATGAAGTGATTGTTATTCATTCTTGTTATGTCTTGTATTAACTTATCTACTTGTGTATGTTGGATTACTTGTTGTTGCTTGATCACCAATAGCAGGTTTATAGTTATTTTTATTCATTGAGAAATGGTAAAAATAATGGAATGACACAAGTAGAACTTGAGTTGTATATTCATGAGAATAGAAATACGTTCAAGTGGATGAAATCTGCATTTCATGTGTGAATAAGAACAGATTTAGTATTTACCAAGAGATTAGGAAAAACTAATCTGTTTTAACCCATTATTATCATGAGAATGTGATTTTGGTATTTCTGGAAATGAATCCTTGGTTAAACAAGAGCAGTAACAAGTGTTGAATTAATTCATTTTAGATCTTTTGATTCATAAGTGGAATCTACATCCCTAGATCTTAATATTTAGTGAATTCTACTCCCCTTGAGATATTGCATTTATCTATTTAAGAATTTTTGTAGTTGAATTAAAATCTGAAGTTTCTGCTCAAATTAATGTGAGTCTAAATAATAGAGTAAATTAGTATCTAATAATTGTTTTAAATTGCTCCTCGTGGGATCGACCCGATACACATCTCATACTACAATTGCGACCTGTATACTTGCAGTCCAACGGGTGTAAATTCGGAATTAAACTTGCACTTAAAGTAAAAACCCGTCAAGTTTTTGGCGCCGCTGCCGGGGAGCGGCAATATTAGAGCCGAATCATCTTTATTAATTTAGACAGCTTTATTTTTTAGATTATATTTAATCTTGTATGGTAATCAGTTTTTTTTTTTACCATTGAAGTTGCATAATATCCCTTATTTCTGTTTGTAGTGTATGCACCGGGAGTCTCGAGAAGTCGCACCTTTCAATCCAGAAATTGAGAGGACACTACGTAGACAAAGGAGGCATCCACCACAGCAAGAGGAACAAGAGATTTGGCAACCTATAGAGGAAATCTCAATAGATCTACCATTTGAGGAAGAGATGGCCGAAAATGAAGCAAATAGGCGAGTTCTACGAGATTTTGCTCTACCGGGAACACAAGGATCTCAAACGAGCATAGCAAGGCCTACGGTAAATGCTAACAACTTTGAGATTAAACCATCACTTATCCAAATGGTTCAACAATCTCAATTTGGAGGTAATGCAGTAGAAGATCCTAATACACACTTAGCTACATTCTTGGAAATTTGTGATACAATTAAAATGAATGGAGTTAGTGATGATGCTATAAGGCTAAGATTGTTCCCATTTTCATTGAGAGATAAGGCCAAACTTTGGCTACACTCTCATGCTCCTAATACTTTCACCGGATGGGATGATTTATCAAGAGCATTCTTAAATAAGTATTTTCCACCAGGAAAGACTGCTAAGCTTAGAATGGATATCACTAGTTTTAGTCAATTGGAGGGAGAATCATTATATGAGGCATGGGAAAGGTTTAGAGATTTGCTTCGGAAATGTCCACATCATGGACTACCTGAATGGTTAATCATACAAACCTTTTATAATGGTTTATCTTTCTCCACTAAAACTATTATTGATGCAGCCGCAGGTGGAGCTTTAATGGGTAAATCACCCCAAGAAGCTCAGAATTTGATAGAAGAAATGGCCGCAAATAACTACCAATGGGCCAATGAAAGAGGTAATACGAGACGTCACGCAGGTATGATAGAAATGAACCCTCTCAATATGCTGAGTGCTCAAATGAATAATGTGATGAAATTGCTAAGTAGACAAGGTGGAGTTGGTCCAAGTTCATCTAATGCACACGTAGCTTGTTGCTCTTTCTGTGGAGGTGAACATGATATTAATGAGTGTGTTGATTCTGAGCAGGTACAATTTGTCAATAATTACAACCGAAATGCCCCAAATAATCCCTACTCGAATACTTACAATCCGGGGTGGAGAAATCATCCAAACTTTGGATGGAAAGATCAAGGCAATCAACAAAGGCCAACCAATCCGCCGGGATTTCAACCAAGGCAACCACAGGCTGAAACTAAACCAAGTTGGGAGATCGCGGTGGAAAAACTTGCTAAGGTGAAATTGATGTGTTAATCTTTTATTTAGTTCTAGTAGTGACGTTGAATGGCGAAGGAAAAGTGTAGTGAAAATCCATATGTACAATGATGATTCCGTGTTTTGCTTTGTAGAAATGAAAAAGAAAAGATGCCATCATTGTCTTTTGGATAGTTATTGTTAAATGTAAAAGTCGTACTGTGATTGAGATGGGGTATGTCCCTTTTTTGCCATGCAACTTATGGTAAATAAAACTACAACCTGCAAAAGAGAAATGAAATGGTTGCTTTGATATTCCATCTATTCATTCACACAAAAACAACCATTCAACAAGAAAGGAATTGAAATGCCTGCAAAATTGTGAGGATCTCAAAATTGCATTAATTTCTGAAAATTAAAATCAAAATATTATTTAAATGTTGAAATTATAAAATAATATGTATTTATATTTAATAATGCATATTTATGTTATTAATGATGTTTTCATTTATATAAATGTTATATTTTAAATTACATGAATTTAAAAAAAAAAAATTTTAGTTGACGGTTCGCGTTCGGCTAAGCATTAGGGTGAATATTTGTGCACTGACGCGCAATGTAGCTCTAAGTTGAAATGTAGGGTGTAGAGGTTATAAAAATGTACAAATAAGCTGAGGAAATGTTATATGGGGAATTCCTACCAGTAGATAAAATTCTCGCGCGTAAACGCGAATCAATTCAAAATTTCCCCACCCTTAATGGCAGGCCCAAAAGTCAACAAACCTATACCTTTAGCTTACCTTCATTTTCAACCCATCTTATCCCAGCTTTCACGTTCATATCTTCCCTCCAAATTCTGATCTTCGGGTGCAAGAAAGAAACAGGAGCCGCTGCTCTTCCACAGCTTCCACCGATCCTCCATCTTCACCAACCTTCAACTCCTACCTTCACCTTCCATTTCCAGCATCAACCTTCACTCTTTGCTGCTGCCTCGATCGAGCAAGAGGAAGGAGAAGATCGTTGTTGCTGCTGCTACTCTCGCTACTACTGCTGGGTTGTTCGGACCAGGGTGAAGGAGAAAAACCAGCTTCCTTTTTTTTTTCTTCCTTCCACCAACCACAGAACCACCCCAAGCTCACCAAAAACCCCAGAACCCCAGCCCTCTTCATCTTCGGTCGCTGCTGTGCTGCTGCGGTGACAGGTCAGACAAGCGGAAAAACAGAGTGCAAGGGTGCCGACTGACTTCTTTGATTCTAGGAGCAAACTTGGGGAACTAGGCACTTCATTTAGCTAGTAAACAACCACCTGAAGGTAACCCAAAAACTTCCGCCTAGCACTTAGCAGGATTTCAGATTTTTGCAGCTTTTTGGTTCTTGAAATTTTAGCTTGCGTTGGTGAAACTTGTTGGGTTGCTGATCCTCTAAGCTAATGATTGATGAAGCTAGAGGTGTTTTATGTGTTTATATGTTGTTTTGTGGTGGTTAAATGTTTGGGAAAATTTTTAAGAATGAAAATGGGGTGCTGGCCGGATGAGGGAGCAATTTTCCAGCTTTGTTACCGGTTGTTGTTTTGCAATTTTTGCTTAGGTAATGAACTGGATTGCTTGTTGGGAGGATAGACTAATTAGTTGTGATTGTTATGGACTTAAAGTATGAGTTATAAGTTGAGAATGGTTGAGCAAAAAGAGGAGCAAATTTCTGCTCTGCTATAGCCGCACAAACAGGCTTGATTTTCTTCCATTTTTACCCGAATTTTTGAGCTGGATTTTGTGAAGTTATTGAGCTATTTAAATCATGTATATGTTCACCTAGATGTGTAGAGTAGTTTTGGTGAAAATGCAGCTTTGGTACAATGGGAAATTTCATTGAAAAATCAAAGAGAAAAATGCCCCTTGAGCTGTCCGAAAAAATTCTGGAAATTTCCAGATTTTTGGGCGAATTTTGGGGTTTGGTTTTGACAAGTTTTGAACTATTTGAGCTGTAAACATGTTAACCTATATGTGAAGTATTGTTTGGGTAAAAATGTAGCTTTTGAGTAGTTGAAAAATTTTGGACAAATTGAAGAGAAAATGGACTGCTTGTACCGAATGCACTTGGAAATTTGTCCAGCTTTGCATGAGACATGTTGAATGATTTTCACGTTAACATGAACCCAATTTGACTTGTGTTTAGTTAAGGGGTGTGTATAGCTCTATTTGGGATAAAAATCTAGTAGAGTTTACGTCCAAAAAGTGGACCAAAATTTTATTCTTCACGAGGCTACCCAAAACAGAAATTTTGTTTGAAATTAGAAATGATTTTGACGTTTGGATTTCGTTTTGGTTAAATGTGGACTAAATTTGTCCCGAAAATGTTTTCTAGCATTAACCTTTGTTACTAGGTCCACTTCGAGTCAATAACCTTGAATTTTATTAGACCAAATGCCCTATTTCGAGAAATATGCCAAATTTGGAAATTTTCTTGAAAACTCAAGTTTTTGCCTTCATGAAAATCCTTGAACCAAGTTGGTCAATGGAATTTGGCAAACTTAAGGAGTTTCTATTTTATAGAAATTCCAACGACTAGTTTTACTTGGTTTATATGATTTCCTCTTAAAGGAATTTCCCAAGATATTTTTGGGGAAAATTAGAAGGAAAATTCCTCTAAATGGTTAAATGTGATTTTTCTCAACTCTGTGACACCAAAGTGGTGTTAATTGCTTATATGACTCTAGAACTTGGTTATGGGAATATTTGACGAATTTAGCAAGTTTTTGGTTTTAAAGAAACCTTAAAATTTAATTTCACTCGAAATTTGTGGATTTCACATTGAGAGAACGATTAATGCTAGTTTGGAATTTTTGAGTGAAATTAAATGCTAGTTGACTCGAGTTAAATTCGCCAACTCAAAAGTGGAAATTTATGTGAATTATTTGTATGATTTTAGGAGTTGGTGAAGAGCACAATCTCGATCAAAGTTTGGAATTCTAGACTCTTCACTTGAGGTGAGTGTCTCTTGCATGAATCGTGTTTAACTGCTAGTTGAACTACTTGTTAAAAGTACTTGCTAGAGATATCATGAAATGTTATATGCTATGTGATTGAGTGAAATGCCATAAGTACAAGTGTTGCAAGGTCGATTGAAGCGTGGTCTCGTCGACTAAATAAACCAAACGGATGCACGTACCACGCTCTATTAGAGTGGGAGGTACCTCTCTGCCGTCTTGGTAAAAGTGCTTGCAAAATTCGTGTTGGAGTCGGGCCCGAAAATAAGGGGGAAGTCGTTGCTAGGAGGCGTGTAGATTAGGAAAAATGTCTACATGGAGATTAGGTAGTGAAAGTCGATGGAGTGTCAACTACTATAAATTACCTGATCAAGCGCGAGGACTTTGGTTCCTGAGAGCCCCGTATCCTTTTCTTGTCATGTTACTTCGTTTTCCTAAATTGTTAATTGCTTACTTGTCCATTTGTACTTGTTAAATTGCCCTATGTAAATTGCATGTTACGAGGCACCACTGAGCTATTGGCTCATCCCTTCCAATTTGTTTTCCTTGACAGGTTCTGATATGCATGAAGTCTTGGAGAAATAGAAAAGAAATGTTATATTTTGAATGCCCACTTTTGTAATTGTACTTTGGGAGATACTTTAATATCTTTTGGATGATTTTTTTTTTTTGCGCCTTTGGGAAAATGTGAATCCTGTGGTGCTTCTGTGCCCTGGATTAGGAACTGTAAATTGTAAATTAAGTATTTTTAAGCTCGACGTTTTCGTGGGTACTTGGAATTGTATTTTTGGGCTATATAAGTTGAATTGTATGACTTATTTAAGTACTTAGCTTGCTTGAGAAGTAAGGTTTATTTTCGATTTATGTTTGGTGAAATCAGTTGCTAGAGTGAGTGAGCCCTGGCGAGAGCTAGGCAGGCGACCTGCCAACCCTTTGGTTCACCTTAGGGGGAAGTGGGGTCGCCACAAAAATGATATCCATCAACCATTCGACGGCATGATAATAAACTCGATGCAAAATGCGATCCATCTTGCTTCCATATTCCATCTATTCATTCACACAAAAACAACCATTCAACAAGAAGGGAATTGAAATGCCTGCAAAATGATATCCATCAACCATTCAATGGCATGATAATAAATTGGAAGCAAAATGCTATCCATCTTTCCATTCATACAAAAATAACCATTCAGATCATCCATACAAAAGTAGAACACTTCATTATCCATTTACACCAAACTCAACACCCAAAAATCAGTACGAAAAACAAAACAATTTGGGTATATTTGTAGTCATCTAAATCCAACTCAGTCACCAAAAAATGCGAGTTTACATCACATCACCTAACTACGAATTACACACATATACAATTTAGGAAGATGGATTTGTTCTTGTTCTCTTGGCCCTTATTTTATGCAACACATCAGCAACTGTTGGAGGTTTAACTCTTCCACCAACAACACTCTTAACAGGTCCTCCAGTCACAGCAAACTGTTAAATGGAAGTATGTTAGTAATAGGACATATGTTTCAAGTACTATGTACTAAGATTCATGAATAATACCTGAGAAGAAGCAATTTTTCTAGTGATAACCCTGTTGACACTAGACATTGTTGGTTGAGTATATACTTTTCTCTTTGGAACTTTTAATTTAGATGGATTGGGATTATCAACCGGCTTTCCTTGAGCGACTGGTTCTGAAGTGCGACCAGTAGAGTGGTTAGTTCCTTGTGGCTCTAAAGTTTCATCAGTAGGCTCTTGATTTGCCGATGACATCAAAACAAAAAGTTATGAACTGTTAGTAATAAAGAAGAGCCTATGCCATACATAAGAAGATTGTACCCTGTAAAATTTGGAATTTGGATGGATTGAATTCTTGCAACTTCTTGAATTGTGTCCAGGTTTGAAGCATTTTTTACAATGCAAAGTGAGTCTTTTTCTAGTTGATATTTGTCGCTTCTTTGGTTTATCAGGTACTCTCATCCGCACCTTCTTTGGCCTTCTAGGCATCTTTCATATCAATGGAGGATTAATTGGCTCTTCATTGGCCTTCTCCTAATACCTTGCACTTGGTACAGGCATAATTACATGCCTATATGTCTTTACATAAGTCTCTTTGCTGTAACATTTGTGGACAAAATCAGCAATTGGCTTTTTACGTGCTTGTATTACTGCACATGCATGGACACATGGATAATTTGTTAATTGAAATAACCCACATGTACAGGTCCAATTCTGTAGGTCTATCACTACAGTTTTGTTAATACTAGCATCAATTTCATATTTCTAGCCATTAGCCCGTATAGCAACACATGTGCTACTCAATCTTACATTTTTCTCAATCTTCTCATGGATGTTTGGACATACTTTACCTTGAAATTTTTTCCATCCCAGTCCTCTTTACCTGGAATCATTGCATCAGTCTTCTTCTCATCCATTCAAACATCCCAACCACAGCCAACTCCGTTGCTGGAAGAATGTAATTGTTAAATGACTCATTTAAATTGTTAACCAATATTTCACACTTCCTTCTTCCACTGAAGTGTGATCTGGTCCACAGAGTTGGTGGAAATTTTGAAAGCCATGCTGATACTTGTGAGTCAAATTTTTCCATGTCTATCATTGCCACATGCCAGTTTGCCTCATTTCCAGCACTTGTACATGCCCAAAATAAGTCCTTCAGCTCTTTTCCTTTGAATGTTTGGTTGAAGTTTTGATACATATGTCATATGCAGAACCTATGCTCAGAGTCAGGAAAAAGCTCTCTAAGAGCTTGAACAAGTCCTTTTTGTCAATCTAAAATTAAGGTCCAAGGTATGTTGTCCATCTCCAATCCTAAATCATCCAGTAAAAGTTGTAGGAACCACCTCCATGAGTCGTACCTTTCAACTTCAACGACAGCTGATGCTATTGGGACCATATTATCATTACCATCTCTCCCTAAGGTGGATAATAATTGGCCACCAAATGCACTCTTTAAAAAGCATCCATCTAGACCAATAATTGGTCTATATCCGTCAATAAATCCCTGCTTGCAAGCATGAAGATAGAGGTACATTTGCATGATGATAGAAGTACATTCTTTCAAATGTACCTCTAGACGCTGCATCAAGTTTGTCAACTTGAATCTTTACTGTGCTACCAGGATTATACTTTAGGATCGTGGCTGCGTAATGCCACAGATTATGATACTGCTCCATGTCTAATCCCTGTATATCTTCTCTTGCCTTCCTCTTCGCTCTATATAGCTTAGATGAAGTGACATTGACCATCAAATCCCTTTTAACCTCATTCTGAAAACCAATTAAGTTACACTTAGGATCATCCCTAATCTTTTATTGATATCTTTGGCTAAGGTACCTTGATGTAACATGTTTGTTGTTGTACTCTCTACCACAAACATGCTCAGCCTTCAAAGTCTTGATCTGGAAGGTACTAATCCCTTGAACTTTTGATGCATCAATCTTCCGTGAACAACCTCTCTCACACTCAGCTGTAATTCAGTAGGAATCATTTCTGATCCACTTTGATTCATATCCCTCTCTTATATTCCATTCCAACAAAGCCATTCTGAATAATCTGAAATTTTTGAACTTCTAGCCCACTTTTGGTTCAAATTGAGGCTTCTTAAACTCAACTTCTGGATCGAAATCTAGATATTCTTCAAGCTTCTCACCATCGGAACCAGTCCTCTCCAGTAGCTCCTCATTTGGGATCACAGGTTCATTCCAATTGGTTTCTAATCCAACTTTACTGTTCAGTCATTCAAAGTCTTCTTTAGGCTGTTGTTGTACATGATTTCCACTGTCCTGCAAGTGTGAACATGTAGAATAGTATTTGCTAGTGTTTCCCTCTCCTAAACAGTAGGCTGGTCTCTTGCAGCCAGTTTCTTTGGACTTTTGAGATCACCCTTTAGAGCAAACACAGGCAACTTTGGCTTAGCAACCGCTTTCTTAGATGGGTTCACAGCAAAAATGTCTTCATCCTCTATGCTCTCAAGCCCCTCATCTAACCAATCAGGCTTAACATTTTTTGATTTACCTACTTTGTCCGCAACACTCTCTGCTTTATCCGTAGTTTCTTCACATGTGTGGTTAGCATTTGCACCTTTTTTTGCAACATGCTGACCCCATCACAATGTTCGGGAGGCTCTTCAAATGCCTGGCCCCTACTTACACTATATATCACCCTTACAGGAAGATGCAAATGCGCATCATTCATCAACTTAATGTCATCATTCCCTGTAATTGGCAGCAATCTAGTTTCCATGTCCAAATCTGGTACACACCACCAAAAAGTGGCCCTGGTTGCATCCTTCTCAATTAGTTTGGACATTTTACACAGTCCAACTATGGACAGCTCACTTGGATCTCTATCATTCCATATGGCTAGCTTGTAGTCTCCTACATAGGCTGTATTGGGCTCACTTCTAAAAATTCCTCCAAAGTCCCAGTGTATCTCAACCATCTTTTTCTTGTGTGTTGTCTTCTATTAACTAGGCAAGTGCAAAAATTTATTTATTATTGTACATGTATATAAAGTAAGTTGTCTATACTTTATGTAAAAAAAGCAAACATGATAATGACGTATGTTCACAACTACTACTCACAAGAATCTGGCCCAATCTAGACTGCTGAATTGCCAACAATAACAACAATCTAACCACAGTAATGACGGTGATATAAACCATTATAAAATTGAAATTTTCGTAAAGCTCGAATCTTTCCAACAGCTAGGATTTATCAACCTTTTTCTAACATATTGGCTTTATCGTAAAAGTCATAGATATCTAGATCCAGAAATATGGATTCAGGTGTCTATTCACACTTTTATCCAGATTATTCGAACAAACTAAGATATATAAGAAATTGGAAACATCAATTGTAACAATCACAGTACATCTAAGTTTACAAAAATAAAATCACTTCAATACACAGTAGCATACAAATCAACGTGTTTATTCACATTATTATCCAGATTATTTCCCTAAACTAAGAGATCATAAAAATAGGAAGGATTCGAAGCTTAGAAGCTTACACATCCTGCTACGGGTCTTCTCCGGAGTCTTCGATATGATGCAGTTGACGTCTTATGCTTGCAATTGACGTCCACTAGAAATCTTCACTAATTGTTGAGAACTTTTCCAATCTAAAGATTGTGTCTTCCTAGGGTTTCTAAAGGTTCGCTCCTCTCTCTCTCTCTCTCTCTACGTCTCCTTTCTTCGAATTCTCAAAAGCACGAAACATTCTTCCGAGGAATCGACTTATAGAGGGGCAATTTTGACATTTTCCATTTATACGTTAGTTTAGATGTTTTCCGTTAGACTTTCACTTTAGTTGAAATGACAAGGAGTTAAATTGTAGATTTCCAAACTAGAGGGAGGTAAAGTGTACCTTACGCGAACCACAGGGGATTTCTGGTATTTTACCCTAAATTTTTTTCCTGCTTTCTACTATCTCCTATCATTTAACATGCTTAGAATAATTTGTTAACGGTAGCTCAATCTTCTCTTTCTTTCACTAATGTTTTTTCAGTTTTTATTTTGTGTTTTCTATTAACAATTTTTTTCCCGGTGACACGAGAGGATGTTAGCTCTAATTCCATTGATTAAACAAGAAATAGTAGATAGAAAGGGACAAAAACCAAAGCTTTTTATAAAATACAAGAGTAGATTAATTTCGAAGAAGGGAATCCTAATCTATCAGTACTGTTTAGCTGACTTCTAATGCAAAGGTCTGCAAACGAATTATAATCCTCTGAGGATGCTTTCAGCCAACAATAGATATATAGCATGTTTGGGGGGCTGTTGGCTTGCCGTAGGTAATGAGAAACAGAAACAGACTTAAGAATAAACTAATACTGGTTGTAATAGTACTAGTTTCTCTTTTTCTTTGATAAAGCTAAATTTGTTTACCCTGGATCTTCTTCAAAGAGTGAATAAGATGTGAAGGGCGCTAAGTCAAAATTGTAAAAAAACTCAAGGGAGGTTTTTGAAATTATTTTTGCTTATTTGGGGTTACATGCCAAACATACACGTATTGATCTATGTTCTGTACCAGTTTTAATAACAAAATGAGCATTTCAGGTTCATTAAAATATTTATTTATTTTAAGCCTAGAAGTTTTTGAAGTAATTGCTTAAGTTATAAAGTAAAAAATTGAGCCAGATGTTGGGGTCCTGCATTGGTCTGAATTGACATAGACGCCATTGAGTTATTCTACTTCCACAAAATTGCAAATAAAATTGATCGCTAGCCGGGTCCTGCTAGAGGTCAAATAACTCAAATACTACAACTGATTCTACCATAAATTTCCAAAAGAAGTGAAATAATTCCTTTCGAATACATGAATATCAAAACACGCAAAAATCTTAAGTTTCGAGTAAACTATTATTACTATGAACTTGCCAATCATCAAAAAATATTTTAAAACATGTAGTCAGCTTTTGTTGCTTCGGGAGAACGTATGCACAAGTAAATTTTCTAAGAAAAACAAAATTATTAATTTTGGTCTTACAAAATAATTTTAGTGACAAAATGAGTTTTCTAAAATAATAGTGCATGTATGTTTAGTCACCAAAGAGTTGCTTGCAATAGAGGGTACAAAGCAAGTTTTCACAGTGTAATGTATTCAGATGCCAAATAGTAGCGTGTACTACTGAGTACCTACAAGAATTTCCAAGATTCAAGGCGCATATCACGGTAAGAAATGTTACTGAAACTTTGTCGACCTGATTGACTCATAACCAAACTTATCTAGTTTGGAATAAGTAGAGTTAATAATAGGTGCGGCTAGTGCGGCTGTTTTACTTGACATCCACTCATACAGCTTTGTTATATTTTATAACGTACAACAAAAATTGTATGAATGTACACTAAATCAATAACAAAAAAGCAAAATAATTGTACCAATTGTATCTAATCCTAACCGTACCTGCTCCAGTCCCAAACTCATCATCCTGAATTTGAATGCATGCAATGACGGATCTAGGATTTTAGGTTGGAAGAGTGAATAGCCAAACATATTGATAAGTGACTAATTTACGTAATAATTGTATGATATTTTATATTATTTTTAGTCACTTTGGTTATATTATTGGAAGAATATGAATCATTTTGGCTATAATTGGTGAAAAATGCTTTTAAGTGATTACATGAGGTTTTTATCACTTTTTACTTGGATTTTGTGTATTTTGACAGTTTTGACACATTTTCGTATTTCGGCTATAACTTGAGTTACAATGATCGGATTGGGATGGTTCTTGAACCCATTTGAAGATAAGAGATAGATCTACAACTTTGGTGAAGACATCTAAATCCAGTTTGAAGGTTTTCCAGGTCAAAATGCCGAAATTACAATAGCAAATTTCTACTGGTCGAAGCTGGAACAGGGCAATGAGCAGGCAAGGGTATTTCAGTCATATCTCAGCCTACACAGATCCAAATGAGGTGATTCTTGATGCATTAGAAAGATAACTCAAAAGGCTACAACTTTCGTGTTTTAGACATGAGATGGTTCAGCCTCTAACATCAAGAAAAGATTGGTTGAAGTTGGGCCAACAAAACAGAGCAAGTGATCCACACTCGCGATCCACTATTCATCGAACCCTCGGTTGTTTCTGGTTTAGTGGATGCGAGATCGATCCATTCGGATCCGAGGTACTGTAGAGCTCGGATCACTGGTCAGAAAAGGGGCTGCTCTATGTACGCGGTAAACTCAATTTCACCTCCACCAACTCACATTGGATGCTAGACATGTGAGAACATTCCCAGCTGTAAAGGGAGATAGATAATCCTCATTTCTTGACCCCTTTCATTCATTAAATAGCCAAATGCATTGCAAAATGGGAATGGGGAGTTCATAGCAGAAAATACGAGAGAAGACATACGGGAGAAGCTGGAAGTTGCAGAAAATGATAGCTCTTCATCTCCCTAGTGTTAGATTTAGCTTAGTATAGAGTATGTAAGCTTTTCCATTCTTGTTTATTATCTAGATTAGGATGAAGAGGACAGGATGAAGAAGGCAAAGAGAAGAAGCTCAGCCATGTGGACAAGGTGGTATTCCTTCCAAACTCTTTATTCTTTTGTAGTTTTGATTCCAAGTTAGTTAATATACAAGTTCTGAGATTTTTGTGTTCATTATGTGTTTGCTAAAGTTTTATACCTTGGTTTGGTAATTCTTATAATTGTTAGTGATTTATTATGGTCTATTGACTGCATATGATTGAGCAAGTTATTTAGCACTTTAGCTCTTAAATCATGATTAATCTGGTACCATTATTGTTGATTATCTAAGGTGTTGTTTCTTGCATGAAATTGAGATTTTACACTAGTTCAAGAAGTCTAAACATACGGAGTACACGTCACGAATAGAGCGTGCACTTATGGTTTTAGGGATTCATGGGCATGTAATTTCATTAAGAAATGAACTTGTAGCTAAATTTCATAACCTATGAAATAGGTATGGATTAGTTATGAGATATAATGTTCACTACGAAAGAGGATTCAATGCATAAGGAAATTACACCCATAATTAGCCTAGATGTAGTATTCCAATGATCCAAAACTAATAGCACTATGAGATAGTTAGGGATAAGCCACAACCCAAGGGCTTTTCATTTGTTATTTTGTATAATTTCAGTAGGTTTAATTTGTTATAATTCATGATAGTCTAAATAATAGAAAGCTTTGTATCCGAATTGCAATCTTCCTTTGTGGGATCACCTTTAATACCCTATACTCGCTCACGATTCGTATACTTGCGATAAATCGCGTGTGGGGTATTTAGGAGTTTATAAATGTAAAACTTGATTAGGATGAGCTTAATTGTATATGTATACTCCGCGCGCGTCACATATAATAAAAAAATGTTATAGCAAATAGCATAATAAATTTAAAATGAAAGTTTGATAGACGATAACTAGCAATAAGATGTTTTTATTTGTAAAAGACAAAGTGTAAAATGAAAAAAGTAAGATATATTGGATTCAAATCATCTAGCTTACAAAAAAAAGTATAAAACAAATATAATATTAAATTCTATAGTCTTTTTATTTCCTAACAATGCAAGAGATGTGACACTGTATATTATGATCCTTCATTTGATCAAATGCACAATTGTTGAATTAACATAATTTTCTGGAATTATTTCTTTTTCTACATCATATCAATGTATGAGCAAGAACATCATCATTAAAAGTTTCAATGGAGTTGGCGATGACGGATACTTTATAAAACATTAAGAACTTATTGCAACTTGTTTTTCTTTTTAACTAATAATCCTACTTTTTTTTAAATTCCAGGTCAATCTTACAGTTTAAAGTTAGTTTTCTTAGTTGTTTCTTTTTTTTAAATGGGTTTGGCTTACAAGTGTTTCAGAAGCATTTGTTAAGGCAGTTTCAGCTTTTTTTCGTAAGAGTGGAACTTATTCAGGAAGTATTTAAATGCAGGAGGACAATAATTCTAAGTGCGAGTACTCACATGATAAGTTTTAGATATAATTTAAGTGCATTTATATTAGGAAAAATCCTTTATTAATTCAAGTCAACCTCACATTAAGACAAATTATTATTTCCTTGATTAGTTGCTATTTAAAACCTACACTAGCTACTGATTATTGCTTACTAACATTGATATTAATACTAATCACAAGGAAAGTTAGCTAAAAGTTAGCTCGTTGTAAGATATATTTTATAAAGAAATCTTGGAAAGGGTAGAAGTAACTTATTACAAATTTGTTTGGGGGGGGGGAGTTGAGAGAGTAAACCATGCAAAATGCGGGCTTTAGTTAATCAATGTCACTCAATTAATTTAGATATTCTATTTTTTGTTATCAATCGCATTTGAATATGATAAGATTTGATCCAATTAAATTTAAGTGTTGAATTAGATTATCAAACATGGTCTAGGTATTATATGATCTCAAAGTCCTAACAACTCATAAGGGAAGACGGTTCTACCATTTCCTTCTTGCCTTCCTTCATCCTTTATTTATTAATTTATTTGTTTTATTGTGAGTGAAAGGACTCGAACCTAATACCTCTCACTTACACTCCCACCTTTCAAACTGTCCAATGCTTCCCTCCTCTCCCCCCACTTTGTCCCTTTATTTTGATTTCTTCTCAGAGGAAAGCATTGTATTTGTGTTTCAAAAGGTGTTAACAGAGACTGATGTGAACACGCATTTCAGTAGGCTGCTGGTGCCATTTAAGCAGATCAAGAATGGATTTCTGACTGATGAAGAGCAGGCTCGTTTTCATGATCGTAGTCAGAAGTTTGAAATTAATGCCATTTTTGTTGATCCATCCCTTGATGAAGGCAGAATGAACCTGAGGCAATGGGAGATGGGTAACAAAGATGGTAAAATAAGTTACAACTTTGCATTGATCACTAACTGAACCAAGGTTGTGGTGAAGAATGGACTTAGACAAGGAATGACAGTGCACTTGTGGGCATTTAGGAGGGATTTACAGCTTGGATTTGCTTTAGTTTTAGTTTGATTAAGATTTGTTTATTTCTATGTTTGCACTTAGTCTAATTGTTCATTAGGGTCTTGTGAATGAAGGATATTTAGTTTGTTAGAGTATTGTCTATTAGTCTTCCTTCACTAATTTTAATTAAACATATTCATTCTTGCTTTTGTATTGGTCAAAGAATGCTAATTTCATTTGTAAAGAGTTAGAACAAAATTGGTGCATATGAAATATATAATCAATAGTTTGATATTGGGTTCTCAGCACTTTTAAATTGATTGTTCTGGCCTTGCTTTTGTGACTGCTCTTAATTAGAATTGCAAATAAAATTGTTGTTTTGAACTGTATAATACAAATTGAAAAGCGTCTACTGGTTATGAACTTCAAATATTTACCGAAAACATGACTGCAATTCTCATTTCAACTACCTATTGCTCCTTCCCAACAACTTGTACAATTGCCTTAAGAACAATTATGCGTACTTTGTTCCACCTTATGTGAAGCTGCGAGCATTACATTTGCTAGTTTTTGTGGCGCAACCCCCCGCAGGGTTACCCAAACACTGATAACATTATTTATACTTGGGACTAGTAAAATTGAAAGTAGAATTGTTGTTGTGAATGAAAATGAAATAAATGTGAAAAGTTTTTAGTATAAAATAAAATTTTGTATGTAAACAGCTTTTACTGAATTAATGGAGACGCAAAGGCGATGGGAAATTTTTATACATTATAATAAAAAAAAAGGGCTAAAATTATTTGACCAATGTACAATGTATCTAACTCAAAAACAAACTAAAGAGTTAAGCATATTTGCATACAATAGATAATATATGAAAGCGAAGGTTTAATAATTTTGCTTTTGAGAGGAAAGCAAAAAAAAAAATTGATTAAAATAATTATTAGAAGATTCTACCAAATTTGTATTCATTATTTGTTTTGGAAAATATTATTTCCACTCCCATAATTTATTTTATAATATAGTCTAATAAATGAAAAATGAATTATTACAATGATAGTGAGAGTGTGATTAATGAAAAGGAGTGCAAATAATATTTTTCATTGTTTTTGAATGTAAACAGCTTTTACTGAATTAATGGAGGTGTAAAGGTGATGGGAACTTTAGTTATTTTAATGAAAAAAAGCATAAATTTCATAGATAATTTATTTAATTTTTAAAAAAAGGTGGGAAAAAAATCCAAAAATGTATACCAAAATCAAAACTTATTTCAAGAACTGTACGCTAACTTAAACAAGTAGACTTTTGTACCGATCCTAAACATCCAAAAAGAGTTAAGTGGCAACTTTTTGTTTGTCAATAAAAGGGGACTAAGTGTAATGTGCTATTTTGATTACTGTGGAGCATTAGAATAATCGATTTAAGAGAGTTATAGTATCATAATTTGTATTTGGATACACATTATTTGGAAAAACTTTTCTTTTTTAGATACTTCAAATAGGGATGGAACTAGGGGACAGGGAGGACCCTCGCCCCTCAAGTTTTATAAAATCTAATTTTCCTACTTTATAAAATTAAAAATTTTCAAAAACACTCTTTATAAATTTAATCTCTCAGCACCCCCTCCCGGCAAAAATTGATAAGAGTTTATTTTACGTATTTTTAAGTGCATTTTATTAGTTAATTTTGAGTTGATTATTTAGTTTTATAATTAAAATAAAGAGGTTTTTGGTAAAATTATATATTTTTGGTAAAAGTGGATAATATTGCATTTCTATTGATTTTAATGGTAAAAACTTCATTTTTATGCAGGAATGATGATTCAATCACCAAAGGATGTCAAATGAGGTAAAAAAATAGAGATTTGGTGATAAATTCAAGTGGCAACAAGAAGAATGAAGTGAAAAACGTTCAAGTGAGGAAATGCAATACAAGTCAGTTTTGACACTCTTCAGTATTTCGATCATATCTCAGGCTACAAAGCTCCGATTTGGATGATTCTTGAAGCATTGGAAAGCTAACTCAAAGGGCTACAACTTTTATGTTTTGCACAAAAGCTAGTTCGGCCTTTATGATAGAGAAAATCGCAGATGAAGTAAGGCCAAAGTGAATACGCGAGTACACAAAACGTGACTTGTAACCGCGTTTTGTGTAGGCGCGTTTTATAGCCGAAATTCTGCAATTTGACTCAGCCAATTCTCTTGTGTTCATACCACTTTCCAGCTATAAGATGCAAGGGAATTCGGTGCACATGCTTCAGAAGACAAAAGGGCAAGAAAAGTGGCTTATTTTCAAGTCAAAAATATTGGTTTTTGACTATGCTAACAAAGTGGAGATTTGGGAATCAAAGGATAGAATTTGACTTGGAAAAATGGAGCTTTTGAGTAGTTTTTATGCAGAGATAGAGGGAGAGGTCTGGACATCCATTCGTAGCTTAGTTTCTGACAGAAAAACATAGTCTCTCTAGCTAGGTACTTGCAAGGGACAATTGAGGTTTCATCTTGTAATCATCTAAGTTCAAGACAAGGAGATTTTTGGAAGGCTTCACCATATCTTGGCTAAGACTTTCTTTACTCTTTTTGTATTTGTAAATTCATGATGATTTGCATTAATGAAGTTATGAGTGTTTCATCATTCATGAGTAGCTAATTTCCTTTATCTAGGGAGTAGATGAAGCTTATGGCCAAATGATATGAAGTGATTGTGATTTATGCTTGTTATGTCTTGTATTAACTTATCTACTTGTGTATGTTGGATTACTTGTTGTTGCTTGATCACCAATAGCAGGTTTATAGTTGTTTTTACTCATTGAGAAATGGTAAAAATAATGGAATGACATAAGTAGAGCTTGAGTAGTATATTCATGAGAATAGAAATACATTCAAGTGGATGAAATCTGCATTTCATGTGTGAATAAGAACAGATTTAGTATTTACCAAGAGATTAGGAAAAACTAATCTGTTTTAACCCATTATTATCATGAGAATGTGATTTTGGTATTTCTGGAAATGAATCCTTGGTTAAACAAGAGCAGTAACAAGTGTTGAATTAATTCATTTTAGATCTTTTGTGTTATAAGTGGAATCTACATCCCTAGATCTTAATATTTAGTGAATTCTACTCCTATTGTGAAATTGCATTTATCTATTTAAGAATTTTTGTAGTTGAATTAAAATCTGAAGTTTCTGCTCAAATTAATTGTGAGTCTAAATAATAGAGTGAATTAGTATCTAATAATTGTTTTAAATTGCTCCTCGTGGGATCGACCCGATACACATCTCATACTACAATTGCGACCTGTATACTTGCAGTCCAACGGGTGTAAATTCGGAATTAAACTTGCACTTAAAGTAAAAACCCGTCAAGTTTTTGGCGCCGCTGCCGGGGAGCGGCAATATTAGAGCCGAATCATCTTTATTAATTTAGACAGCTTTATTTTTTAGATTATATTTAATCTTGTATGGTAATCAGTTTTTTTTTTTACCATTGAAGTTGCATAATATCCCTTATTTCTGTTTGTAGTGTATGCACCGGGAGTCTCGAGAAGTCGCACCTTTCAATCCAGAAATTGAGAGGACACTACGTAGACAAAGGAGGCATCCACCACAGCAAGAGGAACAAGAGATTTGGCAACCTATAGAGGAAATCTCAATAGATCTACCATTTGAGGAAGAGATGGCCGAAAATGAAGCAAATAGGCGAGTTCTACGAGATTTTGCTCTACCGGGAACACAAGGATCTCAAACGAGCATAGCAAGGCCTACGGTAAATGCTAACAACTTTGAGATTAAACCATCACTTATCCAAATGGTTCAACAATCTCAATTTGGAGGTAATGCAGTAGAAGATCCTAATACACACTTAGCTACATTCTTGGAAATTTGTGATACAATTAAAATGAATGGAGTTAGTGATGATGCTATAAGGCTAAGATTGTTCCCATTTTCATTGAGAGATAAGGCCAAACTTTGGCTACACTCTCATGCTCCTAATACTTTCACCGGATGGGATGATTTATCAAGAGCATTCTTAAATAAGTATTTTCCACCAGGAAAGACTGCTAAGCTTAGAATGGATATCACTAGTTTTAGTCAATTGGAGGGAGAATCATTATATGAGGCATGGGAAAGGTTTAGAGATTTGCTTCGGAAATGTCCACATCATGGACTACCTGAATGGTTAATCATACAAACCTTTTATAATGGTTTATCTTTCTCCACTAAAACTATTATTGATGCAGCCGCAGGTGGAGCTTTAATGGGTAAATCACCCCAAGAAGCTCAGAATTTGATAGAAGAAATGGCCGCAAATAACTACCAATGGGCCAATGAAAGAGGTAATACGAGACGTCACGCAGGTATGATAGAAATGGACACTCTCAATATGCTGAGTGCTCAAATGAATAATGTGATGAAATTGCTAAGTAGACAAGGTGGAGTTGGTCCAAGTTCATCTAATGCACACGTAGCTTGTTGCTCTTTCTGTGGAGGTGAACATGATATTAATGAGTGTGTTGATTCTGAGCAGGTACAATTTGTCAATAATTACAACCGAAATGCCCCAAATAATCCCTACTCGAATACTTACAATCCGGGGTGGAGAAATCATCCAAACTTTGGATGGAAAGATCAAGGCAATCAACAAAGGCCAACCAATCCGCCGGGATTTCAACCAAGGCAACCACAGGCTGAAACTAAACCAAGTTGGGAGATCGCGGTGGAAAAACTTGCTAAGGTGACTTCGGATAGATTCGAGCGAGTTGAGGGGCGGTTGGACCAATTAGCTGGGATGTACAGAAACTTGGAGGTTCAAATTGGTCAAATTGCCAATGTGATCAACAATAGAAACCCTGGTGAATTACCAAGTAAAACCGAAGTGAATCCGAGAGAGCATGTCAATGCAATCATTCTTAGAAGCGGTAAAACGGTTGAGGGATTCGATTTTGAAAATTCAGGTGGTGAAAAAGACAAGAAGCAAGCAATTGAAGGGGAGCAAGAAAGTCAAAATGATCATGTTATCATTGATATTGATGCACTTCATCCCAAATTAAATCCCAAATTAAATTCTAATGTGATACCTTTTCCTCACAGGTTGAAGAAAGATGGACAGGATCGGGAGTTTGAAAAGTTCTTCAAAATGTTTAAACAATTGCACATTAACATTCCTTTCATTGATGCTATAACACAGATTCCCTCTTATGCACGTTTCTTGAAAGACATCATGTCAAAGAAGAGGAAAATTGTAGATAATGAGATGATAGCATTAACGGAAGAGTGTAGTGCATTGATTAAGAATAAACTCCCTCCTAAATTGAAAGATCCGGGAAGTTTTTCTATTCCTTGCACTATTGGTCAATTGCATTTTTCTAATGCTTTATGTGATTTAGGTGCAAGTGTGTCACTTATGCCGTTATCGGTTGCCCGGAGATTGGGACTTCAAGAGCTAAAAGCTACCAATATTACATTGCAATTGGCGGATCGGTCAATCACACGTTCCATGGGTATTTTGGAAAATGTGCTCATAAAGGTAAGACAATCTATAATACCTGTGGATTTTGTTGTCTTAGATATTGAAGAAGATGTGAGAATGCCAATTATTCTAGGACGACCGTTTTTAGCCACTACACGAACTATAATTGATGTAGAAAAAGGTAAGCTTATATTACGGGTTAATGGTGAGGAATTGGAATTCAATTTGGATAATAAAGAAGGGAGTATAGAGCCTACTGCTCTTGTGTCTAATATGCCATATGATGAAAAGGTTAACCAAGAAAGGACCGAAGAAGTTAAATTTATAAATGTCCTTGGTACTAACTTTCATGGTGTAGGAACAAAGGAGGAGAAGATAAGGATGGAAGTTGGCTTAAAAATTCTCCATTCCATGAAGAAAATGGTGAAAAGTTGAGCCAATTCAGAAAAGACAAGCAAAATCCACTCCAAGGTGAAGTTGAGCCTCTCTATGACAAGTCTAATATTCCTCCTTGGCATTTGAGGAAATTGGACTATGAAGATCAATGCATGGTTCACCACATGGTGGATTGGTTCGGGAGTTTCGACCCATGGGGAGAAAATCGCTCTCTAATGCTCTAAAGTGATTCAACTTTTTCAGTCGAGCCAACGACTATAAACAAAAGCGCTAATTGGGAGGCAACCCAATATTTAGGTTATATTTGTTAACTTGGTGTGATTTTGTGGTTTGAATCAATGTTTTAGCTAAATTGTTGTTTTTGTAATGTAGGGTTGGCAATTGAAGGCAAGGATGACCAATTGAGTACAAAAAAGGCGAACTTTGATCAAACAACTCAACCCCTCGATTTGCATTAAAGGTGTTTTTGATTCATTATAAAGGGGTAAAATGCATGTTTTTAATGTTTTACATTTGTTCCAGTAATTAAAATTGGCAAACAAATGATCTATGATGAATTCTGAGTCATTGGGGTACCTTTTGTAATTTTTCAAAAGTTGAAATTCTGCTAAAAATCGAAGCAGAAAACGCGTTTTCAAAGAAAACGCGACTACAAGTCGCGTTTCTCAGAATCGCGTTTTCAATTCTGCAACTGCAGAAAAGAAAACGCGCCTTCAAAACGCGACCCAAAGTCGCGTTTTAATGGAAATCGCGTTTTCAAGCCTGGATCAAGACTCAAAAACGCGACTTATGAAACGCGACTCTAAGTCGCGTTTTCAAACACAGTCGCGTTTTAAGTGCTGCAAGATTTGGGAAGAAAACGCGATTTTAGAAACGCGAGTTGAAGGCGCGTTTTGAGTCGCGTTTTGTGTGTCTGAATATAGCCTTCAGAAACGCGATTTCAGCTTCATTTTTTCCTCTCTTTTTAATTTTTCAGGCGCGTTTTTCTTCTTCTCTTCTACCCACCTCACAAATCTTCATTTTTACTCCATAATCTTGCTAGAAATCATCACCCCAACACCTTTTGAGCTTCATACAACCTTTTTAACCGATTAAAATTCAAGAAAAACACTTAAAATCAGGTTTTTGAAGCATTGAAGGTTAGGGTTCTTAAACTCCAATTTCTTCAATTGGAGGTCAATTGGAGGTTGTTTCATAGGGCTTTTTGCATTTTTAGCATCACCAAACATCCTTCTACGTGATTGAGGTAAGTTTCTTCATCAAATCTTTTGATTTTAGAAGTTCATATTTTTTATCCTGAGCTATCTGACATCTTTTAATTTCGAAAATTTGATGAGGTTCATGGCTATTTTTGATTTTATTCATGATTATTATGATTGTTTAAGCATGTTTAAATGTTTAAATGTAGCAATTTATTGGTTTTCAAGTACTTTAAAATTCACAATTGCTATATTTAGATGAAATTGGAAAAAGGAACTAGGATGTTTTTGAGCCATTGGTGATGTTAAATTATGGTTAAAAAGGGTTAGTTGATGATGTTTAAGCATGTGCATTGTGTATAGTGAGTAATTTGGTTGATTTGGTGAGTTAGTTAGTTTAATTTTTGCCTAAACATGATTATAGCTAAAAGCATATTATTATTGTTAATTCTAAATAGTTATAATCATAATTGCTCCTATTTTCACTAATTGAATTATAATTGATACATATCTTGTGTAATTTGGTGATTTTGGGCAACTTTAGGCAGAAAATATGTCTTGTACGATCATTGAATGATTAGAACTTGAGCAATTGTATTTGAGGTTATTTGGATTAATGCTGAACTTTTGTTGCCAAAAAAATGAGTTGTAGTACATGTGAATAATTGAAATATTTTTTAGGTACTATGCCAAGAGGAAGAAGAGCGGTACTTTCATCCTCTAGTAGTGAGGAGAGGGAGGTTAATGAAGAGATGGAGGTGACTGAAGAGGAGAATTCACCTTCTCCTCCACCAATTAACCGTCGACCTGGTGAGGGCACCTCCCGTGGAGCGGGAAGATCGGTATTTGACAGTGCTAGGTTCAACACTCGCAGGAATCAGGAGTGGCATGAGGCGCGTGCTAATTTGGAGTTTTTATTTGAGATGCACGTCAGTCCACCAGTTGAGATGATGTACAACATCTCAGAAGCTTTTGCTCAGCTAGGATGGGCTCCGATTCTCACCCTTCCAAACCATTACTACCCAGACCTGGTGCGCGAGTTTTACGCCAACATTGAAAGTAAGGCGCGCCATAGTGGAGAAATAATTGAGTCCTGGGTGCGTGGAAGACGAATCACCTTGTCACGGCAAGATTTGGCTGCTATTTTGGGGTGTATGGATGACGGACGTCCAGTAGATTTGAAGAAGGAGTTTGTTCCCCCGAATAGGAGGTGGGATCCATCATTGGCCATGGCCAGATTTGGTCTCGAGTACCAGCCTTTTCGCTCAACAAGGAAGGAGACCATTTTGGCGAATGTCTTCGAACCTCGTCATCGGCTTATTATTTACATGATGGCTCACAATGTCATCCCAAAGAAGACGGGGCACACGGAGGTTCGCAAGAGCGATATTTACTTCCTTGATTACATGTTCCACAACCGAACTTCCCCGTATGCTCGAATTTCATTGCCGAACATCATCATCAGCCACATTAGGTCTACGGCGAGGCGTAAGACAACTTCTTTCAAACTTTCATTTCCTCGTCTACTGACTTTAATCTTCCCCCGTTTTGAAGTTCCCTTGGAAGGCATGCGGCGGGAGTATGTTCCACCACGTGCTGAGATGACTATCACTACTCTTCGCCGCCTTGGTATTGGCACGGGAGACATTCCACGCCCTGTTCAGGAGCGGAGACAAAAGGCTAGACATGGTCGCGATGGAGCTGGACCATCTACTGCAGCACCACCTCCTCCTCCGCCACAGACCAACTGGCAGCGGCTTTTCGGTCGCTTGGACGACATCGACCATCATTTAGCCAGAATGGATACTCGCCTGGACCGAATTGAAGATCATTTAGGCACACGCCCACCTCCCATCGATGATGATGAAGATGACGATGAAGAGGATGATTGAGGCTGCCCTTTGGCTGGCTTTTCTTTTGTTTGCTTGTTTGCGTGTTATTTTTTATCTTTTGTTTTAAAAAGGTTAACTTACATTCCTTATTTTGAATTTTGGAACTTGTGGCAGTAACTAGTAGATCGTTGACTGTAGATGGTTGAGCGGTCGATGGCTCATGATTCAAGGCTTCACTGGACCGCAGCCATATCACTTGGGGAGTCACTTGTTCCTTTCTTTTGTTTCTTTTCTTTTCTTTCCCTACACATTGAGGACAATGTGTATTCTAAGTGTGGGGGAAGAAATGTGTGGTACTTGTGATTTTAGTTGTGTTTGATATAATTCTTGTGCTTAAATGGTGTTTCTTGTGGTTGCTGGCAGGGAGTTTTAGTCCACTTTTAAGGGGAGACTCTGTCAAAATTTTTCCAAAACCTTATACATATATATGTTATTAACTATAATAAATAAATAAAATTTTGTCACTTATCCTTTTGAAATAAATATATGCGGTTTTGATACTTCTTTTCTCATGAAATTTGGAAATGATTTTTATGTGATTATAATTTTTACATCTATAGGAAAGTATATCTAGTAAAGTGGAGAAAATTATGCCTACATTTTGTATATTTGATGAAAATTCTTCTTTTTATCTAATTTTATAAGATAAGAAATTAATATGGTTAATAAGTGTCATACTCTTCTCATGATTACTCTTAGAGGGAATTTTATTATATATTGTTAAAGAAAAAAAAAATGGTTATTCTACTCCAATGATTCTCGTACCGAGTAACCGGGGGTTGGCATCTACAAATGTCGACATTCGCGTAAAAAGGTACTTGAATTAAGAGTATGCAAAGCAACTTGAGTATGTGAAATGTTGAGTAACCGGGGATCTGCATCTAAAAATGTTGATCTTCGCGTCAAAAGGCATTTTTCACAACTTAAGTAATATTTAACCCTTAAAATAAATAAATAAAAAATAAATAAATTAATTAATTAATTAATTAAATCCCTCTTTAAGAAAAATAAGAAGTTGATCATGAGATTAGTTAGCATCTTTATTGACTATAGGAGTTGCTTGCTTGCGAAATTAGATAAAAATAAGAAGTTGAGTTGAATTGGTAAAATTATGGTATACTTGGCTCTTCTTTGCTTGATATTATGAGTACTTGAACTTAATGGAAAGATCACATAAGGGTTATTTACCTTGATTCAAGGAAATGGAGTTGAAATACTACATATGTTTATTTTCAATTTTTGGATCATTGATGGTTGGAATTTTATATTGCTTGAGGACAAGCAATGATTCAAGTGTGGAGGTATTTGATAAGAGTTTATTTTACGTATTTTTAAGTGCATTTTATTAGTTAATTTTGAGTTGATTATTTAGTTTTATAATTAAAATAAAGAGGTTTTTGGTAAAATTATATATTTTTGGTAAAAGTGGATAATATTGCATTTCTATTGATTTTAATGGTAAAAACTTCATTTTTATGCAGGAATGATGATTCAATCACCAAAGGATGTCAAATGAGGTAAAAAATAGAGATTTGGTGATAAATTCAAGTGGCAACAAGAAGAATGAAGTGAAAAACGTTCAAGTGAGGAAATGCAATACAAGTCAGTTTTGACACTCTTCAGTATTTCGATCATATCTCAGGCTACAAAGCTCCGATTTGGATGATTCTTGAAGCATTGGAAAGCTAACTCAAAGGGCTACAACTTTTGTGTTTTGCACAAAAGCTAGTTCGGCCTTTATGATAGAGAAAATCGCAGATGAAGTAAGGCCAAAGTGAATACGCGAGTACACAAAACGTGACTTGTAACCGCGTTTTGTGTAGGCGCGTTTTATAGCCGAAATTCTGCAATTTGACTCAGCCAATTCTCTTGTGTTCATACCACTTTCCAGCTATAAGATGCAAGGGAATTCGGTGCACATGCTTCAGAAGACAAAAGGGCAAGAAAAGTGGCTTATTTTCAAGTCAAAAATATTGGTTTTTGACTATGCTAACAAAGTGGAGATTTGGGAATCAAAGGATAGAATTTGACTTGGAAAAATGGAGCTTTTGAGTAGTTTTTATGCAGAGATAGAGGGAGAGGTCTGGACATCCATTCGTAGCTTAGTTTCTGACAGAAAAACATAGTCTCTCTAGCTAGGTACTTGCAAGGGACAATTGAGGTTTCATCTTGTAATCATCTAAGTTCAAGACAAGGAGATTTTTGGAAGGCTTCACCATATCTTGGCTAAGACTTTCTTTACTCTTTTTGTATTTGTAAATTCATGATGATTTGCATTAATGAAGTTATGAGTGTTTCATCATTCATGAGTAGCTAATTTCCTTTATCTAGGGAGTAGATGAAGCTTATGGCCAAATGATATGAAGTGATTGTGATTTATGCTTGTTATGTCTTGTATTAACTTATCTACTTGTGTATGTTGGATTACTTGTTGTTGCTTGATCACCAATAGCAGGTTTATAGTTGTTTTTACTCATTGAGAAATGGTAAAAATAATGGAATGACATAAGTAGAGCTTGAGTAGTATATTCATGAGAATAGAAATACATTCAAGTGGATGAAATCTGCATTTCATGTGTGAATAAGAACAGATTTAGTATTTACCAAGAGATTAGGAAAAACTAATCTGTTTTAACCCATTATTATCATGAGAATGTGATTTTGGTATTTCTGGAAATGAATCCTTGGTTAAACAAGAGCAGTAACAAGTGTTGAATTAATTCATTTTAGATCTTTTGTGTTATAAGTGGAATCTACATCCCTAGATCTTAATATTTAGTGAATTCTACTCCTATTGTGAAATTGCATTTATCTATTTAAGAATTTTTGTAGTTGAATTAAAATCTGAAGTTTCTGCTCAAATTAATTGTGAGTCTAAATAATAGAGTAAATTAGTATCTAATAATTGTTTTAAATTGCTCCTCGTGGGATCGACCCGATACACATCTCATACTACAATTGCGACCTGTATACTTGCAGTCCAACGGGTGTAAATTCGGAATTAAACTTGCACTTAAAGTAAAAACCCGTCAAAAATCTTAAAAATATTTTAGGTTGTATGTTTAAGCTTGGATACATTAAAATTTTCCCTTCAAGATATATATTTTAGTTCCATCTATGACTTCAAGCACGTATGTCCATCACATTCATTTTTTCGGATCATGATTTTATTTTGCATACAATACATCACCACAAAAAAAAAGGCTATATGGGTCGTGGAATTAAAAGATTTTCCCAAATAATCAATATTATCTTTCACGGATAATTAACAAAGAAAAAAAATGCCGACTGATTGTAGTTTAGAGGGTAAAGGACTGTACTAAAGCGATATGAACTTATGTAAGCCATTGTTTAAGCCAATAACTGGGCTGTAATCTTATTCAAAGAAACCACCAACATATAGGTCAGTTCAACCGGAGCTTATGCGGCAACTAAAAGCCGCTACAACGGCTAATTAGCCAAATCCCAACTTAGGAGAGTAAGTCCTCTCTTTCCCAATTTCGCAAGGAATCACTCTCCAAAGTACATCAAATCACAGTTACCATTTAGTAGGAAGGTTACTTCTTTTATAAATACTAGTACCGTAAAGAAAGGAACAACTTTTTACTTATTCTTGATAAGTTGAATTCTCAGTGTTTGTTTTTTCGATTAAGCAAGTGTTCTCGAGTTTGGTTGTTGATTCTTGAAAAAGGGTTTTCAATTCTAGTCGTTGAAAACTCAAAGAAGGAAGAATTGAATAAAGAGATGGGGAAGAGCAGTAGTAATGATGATGAACGCCGTCTTGATTATTCGGGTATTGAACTGTACCCGAACTGGGGTAAATTTGATATCTTGGTTGCAGTTGCAGAAGTAGAGAGGATCAGACTGGAGGAGGAGGAAAAAGAAAGGAAGCTCAGGCGAAATCTTTCCACTTTCTTGAAACTTCTTGCTGAAAAAGAAACAGAAGAATCATCAATGGACAATGGTTCAGATGGGGTCGGTAAATTGCAGCTTCTTGTTGGTAAAATTGATGTCAATTTCACTAAAGGGAAAAGATCGTTCAGAAGGAAGACTGGCTCCAACCACACATTATTGTCCGAGGAACTTCCTTCAGCAATATCCCAGTTTGATTTTGAAGGCAAACATCAAGAAGATGATGGAAATCACGTTCTGTTCTCATATGGGGATATAATTAAGAAGCCCCAATTGAAGAGACTGGGATCACCCAGTGAAGAAAATTGTACTGATCATCAAGAAATAGAGATGCCACGTTCCAAGAAAGCAAAAGGGAAGCCTAGATATCCTGATGGACCATTAACGTCAACTATCAGTACTATTCCAGAGAAATTCAAGAACAGAATTTTGGAATTTGGGGGTTCAGAGGAAAGCATTGTATTTGTGTTTCAAAAGGTGTTAACAGAGACCGATGTGAAGACGCATTTCAGTAGGCTGCTGGTGCCATTTAAGCAGATCAAGAATGGGTTTCTGACTGCTGAAGAGCAGGCTCGTTTTTGGGATCCCAACCAGAAGTTTGGAATTGATGCCATTTTTGTTGATCCATCCCTTGATGAAGGCAGAATGAACCTGAGACGATGGGAGATGGGTAAAAAAGATGGTAAAATAAGTTACAACTTTGCATTGATCACTAACTGGGTCAAGGTTGTGCAGAAGAATGAACTGAGACAAGGAATGACAGTGCACCTGTGGGCATTTAGGAGGGATTTACAGCTTGGATTTGCTTTAATTTTAGTTTGATTAAGAATTTTTTATTTCTAATTTTGCGCTTAGTCTAATTGTTCATTAGAGTCTTGTGAATTAAGGAGATTTAGTTTGTTAGAGCAGTGTCCATTAGTCTTCCTTTACTAATTTTAATTAAACATATCCATTGTTGCCTTTGTATTGGTCAAAGAATGTTAATTTCGTTTGCAAAGAGTTAGAAAAAAAAATTGATGCAAATGAAGTATACAAGTAATAGTTTGATATTGGGTTCTCAGCATTTTAAATTGATTATTATGGCCTCGCTTTTGTCATTGTTCTCGAATAGAGTAAGTAGAGTTAATAATAGGTGTGGTTAGTTCGGTTGTTTTACTTGACATACACTCATACAGATTTGTTATATTTTATACTGTACAACAAAACATTGCATGAATGTACACTATATCATGAAATGCAATAAAGTTGTATGAGTGTACACCAAATCAATAACAAAAAAGAAAAATAATTGTACCCATTGCACCTAATCCTAACCGTACCTGCCCCAGTCCCAAACTCATCATCTTGAATTTGCATGCATGCAATGACGGATCTAGGATTTTAGGTTGGAAGAGTGAATAGCCAAACATATAATAAAAAAATGTTATAGCAAATAGCATAATAAATTTAAAGTAAAAGTTTGTTAAACGATAACTAGCAATAAGATGTTTTTAGTCGTAAAAGACAAAGTATAAAATAAAAAAAAAGTAAGATATCTTGGATTCAAATCATCTTACTTACAAAAAAGTATAAAACAAATATAATATTAAATTCTATAGTCATTTTATTTCCTAACAATGCAAGAGATGTGACATTGTATTTTATGATCCTTCATTTGATCAAATACACGATTGTTGAATTAACATAATTTTCTCAAATTATTTCTTTTTCTACATCATATCAACGTATAACCAAGAACATCATCATTTCCTTCTTGCCTTCCTTCATCCTTTATTTATTAATTTTTTTGTTTTATTGTGAGTGGAAGGACTCGAACCTAATACCTCTCACTTACACTCCCACCTTTCAAACTGTCCAATGCTTCCCTCCTCTCCCCCCTCTTTGTCCCTTTATTTTGATTTCTTCTCAGAGGAAAGCATTGTATTTGTGTTTCAAAAGGTGTTAACAGAGACTGATGTGAACACGCATTTCAGTATGCTGCTGGTGCCATTTAAGCAGATCAAGAATGGATTTCTGACTGATGAAGAGCAGGCTCGTTTTCATGATCGTAGTCAGAAGTTTGAAATTAATGCCATTTTTGTTGATCCATCCCTTGATGAAGGCAGAATGAACCCGAGGCAATGGGAGATGGGTAAAAAAGATGGTAAAATAAGTTACAACTTTGCATTGATCACTAACTGGACCAAGGTTGTGGTGAAGAATGGACTTAGACAAGGAATGACAGTGCACTTGTGGGCATTTAGGAGGGATTTACAGCTTGGATTTGCTTTAGTTTTAGTGTGATTAAGATTTGTTTATTTCTAAGTTTGCACTTAAGTCTAATTGTTCATTAGAGTCTTGTGAATTAAGGATATTCAGTTTTTTAGAGGATTGTCTATTAGTCTTCCTTCACTAATTTTAATTAAACATATTCGTTCTTGCTTTTGTATTGGTCAAAGAATGTTAATTTCATTTGTAAGGAGTTAGAACAAAATTGGTGCAGATGAAATATATAATCAATCGTTAGATATTGGGTTCTCAGAACTTTTAAATTGATTGTTTTGGCCTTGCTTTTGTGACTGTTATTAATGATAGGTTGCAATTTTGTCATTAATTTAATGATTATTTTCCTTTTTTATCCTGTCAAATATTACATTAATTGGTAGATTCTACTTAGTTTTTATACCTTGTGCAATTGCAGAGATTTGGAGTAAAAAAGAATTAAAAGGCGTGGTTTTCTGCTGAACTTGCTGTTCGACATTGGCACGTGGAAGTTTAAGTTTTGCATGTCCGGAAAGCTCGAGAGTTGAAGTCTCGACAGTCGGACCACGGATGTTCAATCAGATGATTATTGTTGATCTTTCATTTTTGGATAAGATGGATTTGTTAAACCGATTCAAATTTGAATAGTAGTAGTAGTTTAGCAGTGATAGGAGACTAGTCATTAGTCAATTAGGAAATTTCCTTTGTTTTTGGCAGAGCAGACTATTAGCTAATTATTAGGACTTCCTATTTTTTTTCTTTTGTTGGCCAAAAGATACAAGGATACTCCGTTTTGTCTTTTCTTTTTCCTTTTCATCGGATATTCTTCTTCTTAGTTGCGGAGAATGTTTTCGGCAATTGATTCTACAATTTGAAGTGGGATTTTCTCGATGATGATGAATTAAATCTTTAATTCTAGTCAAGGAATAACAGACGACTTGGTTCAATTTAAATTATGAGATTGAATTGATTTTACTTATTCCTATTATTTTCTGGTATTCGTATATTTCCTGCTTTATTTTCTTGCGGTTGTTGTATTATTCGATTATCCAGGGCCCAGATTCTAGATTAATTCAATAACCTAAAATCAATTAGAGTAATTAAATCCGTAATTGTTTAATTATTCTAAATTAGTGGTAACTGGCATGATTGGATTTGTGTCGGGGAATTATACGGGCTAATTTAAAAACAACCCTCGTAGCGTGTTGTTTGGTTAGAACAGGGTTTTTCTAATTCTTAAAGCAATTGGGAAATTGAAATCTAAGATCGTACCTAGGGTTATTTCACAATTAGGGTAATAGCTAACAGTCATACCTTGGCTATCGATAATTTAACGAGAAATTGACTGCCATCATTTGTTTGGCAGTTATAACTTGTTTGTCAGTTTATAAGTGGAAATATTATTGCATCGATGATCGATTAGGAGAACCATTTTCAAAGTTGTTTCTTGGCTAGGGTTTGTCCGATATTAATTAAGTTTTGATAATTACCATTTAATTTTTAGCAATTTACTATATTCAAGTAGTACAATTTATTGTCATTTTTATAAAATCTCCCATATCCTGAACTCTAGAAGAAACTAAATTCTCTCAATCCTTGTGGATTCGACCCTGTTTACCACTAGATACAAATTTAGTATTCAATTTGAGCAGGTATTTATTATTGTACAGACTCGACACCTATCAATTTTTAGCGCCGTTGCCAGGGACTGGCGTTAGTTAATTAGTCTCCTTTTTAGTTCATTTTATTTTTGATTTTTTGGCATTTTTCTGGTTTATGCCTCGTTCTTCTCGTATATCCGAATTAAATTTTGATTCTGAAATAGAGAAGACTATGCGTAAAATAAGGAAGGAGACCAGAAAACACAGAGAGGTGCAGTCAGTTGTTGCATCTCAGAAGTTTAATTCAAAATTTGAGTTAGGAAATTCTTCTGGTGCCACCTCAAGTGATTCCGATCAAGAAGACGCTGCCATGGCGAATGCACGAACATTAAGTGGGTTGGCTGCCCTTGATCTTAATCAGCAACCACTATGCATTACTTTCCTAAATTTAGATGATAATACTCCTTTTGAGTTAAAATCCGGTCTAATTCACCTTTTATCGTTTTTTCATGGTTTTTCAGGTGAGGAGCTCCACAAACACTTGCAAGAGTTTGATGTAGTGTGCACAAGTATGAAACCTCTAGAGATTATTGAAGAACAAATAAAGATGGGTGTATTCTCATTTTCCGTTAAAGACGCAGCTAAGGATTGGTTGTACTATCTGCCAGCAGGTAGTATTACAACTTGGGTACAACTGAAGAAGAAATTCTTAGAAAAGTATTTCCCTGCATCCAGAGCTGCCAGTCTGAGAAAGGATATATGTGGCATTAAATAGCACCCTGGGAAGTCTCTTTATGTCTATTGGGAGCGATTCTAGAAGTTATGCACCAAATGCTCTCAGCACTAGATAAGTGAGCAGTTGCTAATTCAATACTTCTATGAGGGTCTACTTTTCCGAGATTGGAGCATTATTGATGCTGTAAGTGGAGGGGCATTAGTCAATAAAACTCCCAGAGAAGCATGTGAACTGATTGAGGGGATGGCCAAGAATTCACAACAGTTTAGTACACGAGAAGATATCCAGACGCGTAAAGTAAATGAGGCAGAGACTTTGTCTATCCAGCAACAGTTGTCTGAATTAAATATCTTTTGTTAGGCAACTGGCTATAGGACACTTACAACAGGTCAGGGCATGTGGGATTTGTACCAATGAAGGATACTCCATGGACATGTGTCCAATGGTTCAAGAGGAAAATGCTGAGCAGGTAAATTGGGCTGGTCACGCACCCGCGCCAAGAAGGCAGTATATTCCATATTCTAACACATGCAACCCAGGTTGGAGGGATCATCTGAAGATTCTGAACCTTAGCTATAGAGGAAACGGACAACAGAACTTCATGCCAAATAGACAGTAAGGATACCAGCAACAGTACCAATCCCGACCGCAAACTTCTTCATCCGATTCGAGTCCTTCTTTGGAAGAGATGATGAAACAATTAACTGCGACCACTATGTAGTATCAGTAGAAGACGGACTCTAACATGGAAGAAATACAGAATCAAATAAGCCAGATGCAATATTGACCAACTGTTTGGAATCCCAAGGTCAAGAAAAATTTCCATTTCAACCCGAAGTGAACCCAAAGAATGTAAACGCCATGACTTTGAGGAGTGAAAGAGAAGTTAAAGGACCTGAACTTGTGACTTAGAAGGATAAAAATGAAGATCGGATTGAGAAAGAGCTTGAGGAGGAAGGAATGAGAAGCGCAAAGCCAGAGGTAATTCCTAATTCAGTGATTAAATTTCGATCTAATCCACCACATTTTCCTAGCAGATTGGAGAAGCCAAAGAAGCAAGATAAGGAGAAGGATATTTTAGAGATATTTCATAAGGTGGAGATAAACATTCTCTTGTTGGATGCAATCAGATGAGTACCAAGATATGCAAAATTCTTGAAGGACTTGTGCGTCAATAGAAGGAGGCTGAAGGGAGATGAAAGAGTTGTTGTGGGGTAGAACATGTTAGCAGTTCTCCAAAGGAAGCTTCAACCCAAATGCTGGGAGTCAAGTATATTTACTATCCCGTGTAGGATAGGGAGTACTTTTATTAGAAATGCCATGTTAGATTTAGGAGCATTAATTAATGTCATGCCAAAATTCATATATACTTTTTAAATTTAAGACCGTTGAAAGAAACTGGCATTATAATTCAATTGATTGACCGAACGAATACATACCCTGATGGACTAATTGATGATGTTTTAGTCAAAATTAATGAATTGGTTTTTCCATCTGACTTTTATGTCCTCGATATGGATGATGACCATTCCCCAGATCCATCACCTTTACTATTAAGTAGACATTTTTTAAGTACAGTTCAAACAAAAATTGATGTCAATAAAGGCACTCTATCAATGAAATTTGATGGACAAATTGTTCAGTTTAACATATTTGAAGCCATGAAATATCCTTCTACTTTTAGTTTTAACTCTCTTTTTGCTATGAGTGTCATTGATCCTGTGATACAGGGAGTGTTTGAAATTGATGACAGGGATGAGTTAGAGATAGATTTAATCAAGCACATTGAGTTACCAACAACTCATGGTATGGAGTTAAGCGATGAATTGCAGAATATAGTCGAGGCATTACAATCTCTACCGACCACGACAATAGGGTATGAGTTTACACCCATTTGTATGCTAGAATTTCACTAAAAATTATTACCCTTTGTTGTGCAGACACCGGTTGTAGAGTTGAAACTCTTACCAGATCATCTAAAGTATGCCTACCTCAGTGACAAGAAGACCTTTCATGTGATCATCTGTGCTAAATTGTCATCAACTCAAGAAAATAAGTTGATTCGGGTTCTTAAAGACCACAAGTAGGCGATAGATTTGACCATTACGAACATTAAGGGGATCAACCCTTCTGTGTGTATGTATAGAATTAGGCTCGAAGAAGATGCTAAACCCATCCAATAAACTCAAAAAAGGTTGAACCCATTTATAATGGAGGTAGTGAAAAAAGAAATACTTAAACTGCTGGACGTAGGGATTATTTATGCTATATCAGATAGTTCGTAGGTAAGTCTAGTACAGATAGTTTCAAAAAAAGCGGGGGTAACAATAGAAGCTAATCAGGAGGGTGCATTGGTGCTAGTCCGAAAACCCACCAGGTAGCAGCAGTGTATAGATTATCGCAAACTCAACACCATCACGAAAAGGATCATTTTTCTCTCGCTTTTATTGATCAAATGATTGAACGGTTGGCATGTTGAGCTTACTATTATTTTTTGGATGATTTTTTAAGTTACTTCTAGATCGCAATTGCCCTAGAGGATCAGGAGAAAACCATCTTCACGTGCTCGTTTGAAGTTTTTGCATATAGATGAATATCCTTCAGGTTATGTAATGCCTCTGCCACTTTCCAGATATGCATGGTAAGTATCTTCTCTAAATATGTAGAGAGAATTATAGATGTGTTTATGGATGATTTTAGCGTGTATGGTGATAGTTTCGATAATTATCTTGACAGTTTGAAACTAATTTTAAGGAGGTGTATAGAAACCAACTTAGTGCTCAACTAAAAAAATGCCAGTTTATGATTGAGCAAGGAATAGTTCTAGGACATGTAATGTCATTCAGGGGTCTAGAAGTTGATAAAACTAAGATAGCTATTGTTTCTACTTTATCTTACCCCGCAAGTGTGCGGGAAGTAGTTTTTTTCTTGGACATGCAGGCTTCTATCGCAGGTTTATTAAAAACTTCTCAAAGATTGGAGCACATTTGTTCAGGCTGATATAGAAGGATGTGACATTTGAGTTCAATGAAGATTGCAAGGAGGCGTTCGATAAATTGAAAGAATTCTTGACTTCACCCCCTATTATTCAACCCCTAGATTGGAGTCTTCCATTCGAAATTATATGTGATGCCAGTAACCATGCAGTGAAAGCAGTATTGGGACAAAGAGTGGAAAAATTGGCGCATGTTATCTAGTATGCATCAAGGGTTTTGAATAGAGTTTAGCTGAATTACTCCACCGCAGAGAAGGAGCTTTTAGCAGTTGTCTTTACTTCAAAGAAATTTAGGTCATATTTATTGGGAACTGAAGTCATTGTATATTCTGACCATGCAGCTTTGAGATATTTGTTGACAAAAAAAGATGCGAAACCAAGGCTAATAAGATGGATACTGCTTCTTCAAGAGTTTAACCTGGAGATCAGGAATAAAAGAGGATTGAAAATTTTGGTAGCTGACCATCTGAGCTGCATACCAGTTGAAGAGGAGAATATTCCATTGAGAGATACTTTTCCCGATGAACAACCTCAATTCTAAATTGTCTTGGTATGCTGATTTGGTTAATTACCTAGTAACTGACAAATTAGTTGCAAGTTAGTCTAAAGCGAAGAGGGACAAGTTGAAAAATGGTACCAAGTATGTCCTATGAGATGATCAGTACCTATGGAAGTATTGTGCGGATCAAGTCATATGATAGTGTGTAAGTGAAAATGAATTTTATTTAATACTGACTTTTTGTCACTCTTTTGCTTGTGGAGGTTATTTTGGACCAAAGAGAACGGCTCGTAAGGTGCTAGAAAGTGGGTTATACTGTCATTCACTGTTTAAGAATGCCTACATATTCTGTAAGTCTCGTAACAAATGTCAAAGAATAGATAACATTTGCCGTAGAGATTAGATATCTCAAACTCCCATGCTCTTTGTTGAAATTTTTGATATTTGGGGGATCAACTTTATGGATCCTTTCCCCACGTCGTTTGGTTTTCTCTATATAATACTGGCAATTGATTATATTTTCAAATGGGTGGAAGCTAAGGCCACCTATACTAATGATTCAAAAGTGGTTTCATATTTTATCAAATCCAATATTTTTGCACGTTTTGGAATGCCAAGAGCCATTGTTAGTCACAGGGGGACACACCTCTGTAGCAAAACGATAGCTGCATTATTCTAAAAGTATGGTGCCCTTCATAAGGTCTTAGCGTCATATTATCCACAGACGAATGGTCAAGCAGAGGTCTCAAATAGAAAAATAAAGTCTATCTTAGAGAAAATGGTGCGCCCCAATAGGAAGGATTGGAGTCAAAGGTTGGAAGATGCACTTTGGGCCTATCGGACTGCATACAAGACACCTATAGGGATGTCTCTCTATATGTTGGTGTTTGGGAAGCCATGCCATCTACCACTGGAGTTTGAACATAGGGCATTTTGAGCAGTAAAGCAGTACAATATGGATCTAGCAGAGGCTGAGGTTCATCAGAAGTTGGAATTACAAAAGTTAGAAGAAATTTGGAATGAAGCTTATGAGAACGCGACAATCTATAAGGAGAAGAGTAAAGCTTTTCATGATTAGAAAATTTTTAGAAAGACCTTTGTAGTTGGCCAGAAAGTTCTTCTCTACCAATCGAGATTTAAGTTATTTTCAGGTAAATTACGTTCATGTTGGATTAGTCCTTTTATAATTACTAATATTTTTCATTGTGGTGCAATAGAAATACAGAGTTTAAAGACCAAGAAGAAGTTTGTTGTCAATGGACACTGTTTCAAACTTTATTATGAAGAGTTTCTAATGGAAGAGGTGGAGATGATGCACCTTGACGATCCAACTCATGAGCATTAAGGGCGATTGACAACATCTAGCCAAAGACGTTAAAAAAAGGTGCTTATTAGGAGGCAATCCAATTCATTATTCAGTTGTTCATCAATTTTTATTATCTGTTTCAATATATTTCTCTTGGATTTTTAACGTTTGGTGGTTCAAATCTTCATTGTGATGATTAACAGACTTCCTTCTTACAGGACATGCCCGCATCTAGAGGGCATGTGGTAAGGTGCTAATTCTCTAATCCATCGTTAGAAGGGTTTCTATCATCATGACATGCTCACGCCTACTTGTCTAGAGAGTTCCTACGTCGATCTTGGAGCAGACTGACTAACATGATGTGCCTACGTCTAGAGGACACGTGGTAACTTTTAATTCCACAATTTCATCGTCAAAAGGGTTTCTACTATCATGACGTGCCCATGTCTTGTTCTAGAGAAGGGTAATTGAAGAAAAAAATTAAATAAAAATAATAAATTAAATAAAAATAAATTAATTAATTAAAAAAATATAAATTTTCCCGAAACCCTTTTCTATTTCCTTTTTCCTTCTTTCTTTTTCTTTTTTTCTTTCCTCTTTTTTTTCTTTTCTTTTCTTCTTTCTTTCTTTCTTCCTTTTTTTTCTTTTCTTTCTACTCTCTTGAACAACCCGAAACCCTCACCACCGCCACTCCAATTCGCGCTGCCCAGTGCCGTCTTCCTCATTGCATTTCGCCGCCACTGCCTTGCCCTGTGTGTGTGTCTCTCTCTCTCTGCTCAATGTTACTGCCTTCCACATTGCTGCGTTGCTAGTGCCGCTCGGCCACAACGACCCGACCGCTATGCAGCGCCGTCGTCCTCATCGTTTCTCGCCACCCTAGTTCGTATAGCTGGCCTCCTTTTAGGCTATCGAACGCTGCCATTCGTTCGCTAATTTCCTCTGTGTTAGTCATCCACGACCATCTCCGTTCCCGTCACTTGCCTGCCATCCCTAATCTTGGGTCGAGTAACGTGGAGGTATTTCATTATTCCAACTACGTGGTTAAAATTTTGGAGTAAATTACATATTTCTGGGATAATTTGATTGGCGAACTCCATATTTTCTGATTGCATTCGGGATTCGATATCATAAAAAAAAGAATTGGGTGAAAACCCTGGTTGTGTGTTGAATGTTGGCTTACAGGTCCTTGTCAAGGCAACTTGATTCGTGTTGGGTTGAACTTGTCCTCGATGCCATCTAACTGTTGATTTTATTTGCTAAATTATTTGGGCCTTTGCTGAATTTGTGGTTGGGCGAATTGCGCATTTAATTGTTAAATTGAGCAACAACAGTACTTGTTGAATTGGCTACTGATTTTATGGACATGGTTGATAGCTCCTATTTGCTTGATTGATATTTTCGGTGGACATTTGATTCATTGTTGGGTTCCTAGCTTGGGTGATTGGTAAAACGAGTAGTATTGGTTAATTGCTTTGTTCATTGGTTGATCGCTTGATTGGGTCGATTAGTGCACACAATAGCTAAGCAAAAGTCAACTTCTAAGTCTAAACCCCCTAAGGCTAAGTCCACTACCACACCCTAACCCACAAATCCCGTGAATGATCCTACACACCATCCGTCATCTTCGGGTACACGGACACGTCTAGGTAGGGACAAGGGTGTCCATATTTCTTCACCCTCACACTTTGGGGGTCATTTGAATTTCAGTAAGGCCGTAGATAAACAAAGATACTTTGTGTGTTGTGAGCGGCGGATTATCCCTTGCAAATCCCATGACCCTCTCACCATGACTGTTTTGGGTATTCGAGATGAGATTGAGTGGAAGTTTACAGCTATAGGGTGGAGATCTTTTGATGCAATTCGTTGTCCTGCTTTTGTCGAACTGGTTAGAAAATTTTATGCCACTTTTGAGTTTGACTTGCCCACGAGGTATACTGTCACTACCCCAAATGTGATTCGATTTCATTTAATGGGTCATGAGTTTAGATTCTCCATTACTGAGTTTAATTTGGCCTTTGGGTTTATTGATTGAGAGTATGTTGAGTCTAAGGAGTATGCTGAGAGTGTATGTGATTTTATAGAGCCATTTTTCTCTCATTACACTGTGATTTGGCAGGAAATCTCGGCTGACTGGGACCGTTACAATCCCACCAGGTCCAAGAGTTCTTATCTCAAGGACCTGAGTTCTCATTATGTTGAACGCTTCCTAACTTGTAGTTACTCGGGTCAAAAGGATAGGTCAGGTACATTTTCTAGACCCGAATTTTTCTTTATTTGGTGTATGAAACAGAATATTAAGGTAAATTTGGGTTGTTGGTTAGCTTCACAGTTTAAGACAGTCTTGGCTAAGAAGACCAAACCACTAATTCTTGGGTCGTATATCATGCATTTTGGCTGTTTGTTTAGAAGTTCTTAATTTTCAGGACCTTGATTTACATTTGGCTTGTGACATGAAAATTTTAGATGTGATTTGTCTTGAAAAAATGGGGGTTGTAGAGGAGGTAGATGGCATCTTTCAATTTATACTTCTGGGGCCCATTCGACCACTAGTTCGGCATTCCTCTACACGTGCAGGTCCCTCTTCTGCTTCTAGAGATGTCGATGATGCGTCTAGACCTTTTACTTCTGCGCCTTCTCCACCGCTGTCCTCTGATGGCGACATTTTTGGGCACAGGTCCACCATATGGACGAGTGAGTGACTAATATTGCCCATCAGATGGCCCAGATATCCTAGAATTTGGCAGCCTACTTCCACCATGTTAGCTTCACACCGCCATTCCCACCTATTCCATAATTGCTTGAGACCCTCCATCACGTGTCCAGGAAAGTTTCGTTGTTCTGTTTGTTTTCTTTGCTTTATGGTTCCCATTGAGGACAATGTAAGATTTAGGTATAGGGGGAGCTATGGTATAACTGGTATTGCTCTTTTTAGATATTTTCCTTTTATTTTTGTTATTTGTTAGCATTTCTATGATTATCTAGGATTGACAATGGTCGGTTGACTCTAATTTTTCTATTAGCAAGTCTTAGTGATGATAGTGTATCAAGTCTTTGGTGAATGTCGAAGATTTTGTGACTTTTACAATTTTTAGTTAACTTTTTTAGGTATGGGGAATAATCGCTTGGCATGTTTCAGTTATTAATCTTAATTCTCTATATTTGAGGAAATGAAGTGGGCTGGTGTTATTTTATGTGATTTCTTGAGTTATTTTGTTGCCTGGTTATGAATAATGTTGGCTGTATTCCGCTGGTTATCACTACCTAGTAACCGGGGATTTTCACCAAAAGTGTCAATACTCACGTCAAAATGTAGTGATACCTATGAGTATGTGGTCTTATAGCGATGAGAGCTGAGTAATCAGACTCCTTCATATGACAAATGTCAGAGTTCACATCAAAAGGTTTGAATGGCTAAAGACTAAGCTCTCCAAAAAAAAAAGAGAAAAAAGTTGTGAAAATTGTGTAAGTGTGCAGTGATTGTGTTAGCCTGCCGATCCATGGGTTCAATGTTGAGATTTTAGTTAATAGTTGAACCGTTTGCTGATAAATGTTGATCGAACATTCTCTCTTCTTAGATTAGTTAGTCATAAATTGGAGGAGTCTGTGATTTAGAAGCTAACCGAAGGGATATTTCTTGGATCTTGGCCATTGATGCTTAATGTGTGATTTCATGGTATTTTGGCAAATTGGTAGATGGAGTGATAGCCATTGTTGGGAGTTAGTGCCAGTTTGTTGTTCTCATGCTTGAGGACAATTATAGTCTAGGTATGAGAGAAATTGATAGGTTGGAATTTTATCATTAATTTCATGATTATTTGCCTCTTTTATCCTACCAAATATTACGTTAATTAGTAGATTCTACTTAGTTTTGGTACCTTGTGCAGTTGCAGAGATTTGGAGTAAAAAGGAATTAAAAGGCGTGGTTTTCTACTAGACTTGCTATTCGACATTGGCACGTGGAAATTTAAGCTTTGCATGTCCGGAAAGCTCGAGAGTTGAAGTCTCGAAAGTCGGACCATGGATGTTCAATCAAATGATCATTGTTGATCTTTCATTTTCAGACAAGTTGGATTTGTTAAACCAATTCAAATTGAAATAGTAGTAGTTGTTTAGTAGTGATAGGAGACTAGTCATTAGTCAATTAGGAAATTTCCTTTCTTTTCGGCAAAGCAGACTAGTAGCTAATTTTTAGGACTTCCTATTTTTTTTTCTTTTGTTGGCCAAAAGATGCAGGGATACTTCGTTTTGTCTTTTCTTTTTCCCTTTCATCGGATATTCTTCATCTTAGTTGTGGAGAATGTTTCCGGCAATTGATTCTACAATTTCAAGTGGGATTTTCTTGACGAGGATGAACAAAATTTTTAATTCTAGTCAAGAAACAATGGAGGATTTGGTTCAACTTAAATCGTGACATCGAATTGATTTTACTTATTCTTGTTATTTTCTGATATTCGTATATTTTCTGCTTTATTTTCTTACGATTGTTGTATTATTCGATTATCCAGGGCCTGGATTCTAGATTAATTCAATAATCTAAAACTAATTAGAGTAATTAAATCCGTAATTGTTTAATTATTTTAAATTAGTGGTAATTGGCATGACTGGATTTGTATCAGGAAAATATACGAGCAAATTTGAAACAACCCTCGTAGCGTGTTTTTGGTTAGAACAGGATTTTTCTAATTCTTAAATCAATTGAAAAATTGAACTCTAAGATTGTACTTAGGGTTATTTCACAATTAGGGTAATAGCTAACGGTCGTACCTTGGCTATCAATAATTTAAGGAGAAATTGACTGTCATCTCTTGTTTGGTAGTTATAACCTGTTTGTCAGTTTATAAGTGAAAATATTATTGCATCGATGATCGATTAGGAGAACCATTTCCGAAGTTGCTTCATGGTTAGAGCATGTCCAATATTAATTGAGTTTTGATAATTTGCCATTTAATTTTCAGCTAGTTACTATATTCAAGTAGTATAGTTTATTGTCATTTTTATAAAATCTCCCATATCCTGAACTCTTGAAGAAACTAAATTCTCTCATTCCCTATGGATTCGACTCTACTTACTATTAGATACAGAGTTAGTATTCAATTTGAGTAGGTATTTATTATTGTACAGGCTCGACACCTATCAATTAAATAGAATTGCAAATAAAATTGTTTTTTGGAACTATATAATACAAATTGAAAAGCGTCTACTGGTTAGGAACTTCAAATATTTACCTAAAACATGACTTCAATTCTCATTTCAACTACCTATTGCTTCTTCCCAACAACTTGTACAATTGCTCAACAACAATTATGCGTACTTTGTTCCACTTTATGTGAAGCTGCGAGCATTACATTTGCTAGTTTTTCTGGCGCAACGCGCAGGGTCACCCATACACTAATAACGTACTTTATTTATAGTTGGGACTGGTAAAATTGAACGTAGAATTGTTGTGAATGAAAATGAAATAAATATGAAAAGTTTTTAGTATAAAATAAATTTTTGTATGTAAACAGCTTTTATTGAATTAATGGAGATGTAAAGGCGGTGGGAAATTTAGTTATTTGAATGGGAAATTTTTATACATTATAATAAAAAAGGGCTATGATGATTTGACCAATATACAATGTATCTAACTCAAAAACAAAACTAATAAGTGAAGCGTATTTGCATACAATAAATAATATATGAAAGCAAAGGTCTAATATTTTTGTTTTTGAGAGGAAAGCAAAAAAAATATATATATATAGTTAAGTTCGGCATGTATCATTATCGACTTTAAGCTGGCCAAGTAGATATTGTTACGTATGGCAGGCAATTTAACATTAACCAAAAGAAAAATGTTACAAGAACGAACAACATATTTTACTTATTAAAAGATTCAACCAAATTTGTATTCATTATTTATTTTGGAAAATATTATTTCCACTCCCATAATTTATTTTATAATATAGTCTAATAAATGAAAAATATATAATTAAAATAATAGTGAGATTGTGATTAACAAAACTAGGAGTGCAATAGCATTTTTCGTTATTTTTGTATGTAACACCTTTACTGAATTAATGGAGATGTAAAGGCGATGGGAGCTTTAGTTATTTTATTGAAAAAAGGCGTCAATTTCAAAAATAATTTATTTAATTTTTAAAAAAAGTAGGAAAAAAAGATCCAAAAATGTATACCAAAATCAAAATGTATTTTGAGAACTGTACGCTAACTTTAACAAGTAGACTTTTGTACTGATCCTAAACATCCAAAAAGAGTTAAGTTTTTTTTTTCCGGGAAACGTTAGAAGGTTATATTGATAAACATTGTAAAATACAAAGTATGGGCAAAGGCCCAATCCACCTATACATCGTGTACACAGATACGGAGGAAGCTAGCGCTCCTCATCTAATGGGATGCTTGTAGCATATGAACTTATCTGTCTAATTCTATCATGTTGTTCATCTGGTATCAGATAAAAAGAGCATTGCACAAACATGGAGCTTAGTCTATCAATCTCCTCCACCTGAGCGAACAACCTGATATCTTTAGCTCTTCCTGACCTTGGTTGTCTTAGCAACTGTTGGTCCATGATTCCCACTTTTATATGAGACCACTGTTGAGCTCTTGCTTTCGCCACAGCCATTTTTAAAGCTTCTGCATAGTCCAGTAGCCATTGTCCGGCACTCCTCTCTCATAGCCCATATAGCTTTTTGCTGGCCATTGCTGCCATTTGCCATCACTCCAATCCCCACCACCTGTCTTTCCTTCTTGATAGTTATAGATACTTGTACATCGATGCCCTCCCCCTCACCTGTGTTGTGTTCTGACTCGTCCAAAGCATCAAAAGTTTCTGAAATGCTCTCTTTCCTGATTCCTTCCATAGCTTCCCGGTGTTCCATCCATTCCTGCATAGCTTTCTGTATTACTTGTAAAGGTTGCTTGTTCTTTTCCTTGAAAACTCTTTCATTTCTCGCTTTCCACAATTGCCATAGAATATTTGCAGTCAGGCTTATGTGCTCCAGTCCTCCTTGCCTAACTCTTGTTCCTATTAGAGCACTCCACCATCTCCTGAAACATCCCCTTTGGTCAGCTATCCCACCCCACAGTACAGGTGATATGTTCCACACTTGTTCTGCATTCTTACAATGGAAGAGTAAGTGTTCCACCTTTTCTTCTTCTTCTCCACAACCTGCGCATATAGGATCACCCAGCTTAGTTCTGTCAAAGATAAGTTCTCTAACTGGTAACGCATTGTTCATGCATTTCCAGATAAAGACCTTAATCTTTTGTTTGACATTCAAGTTCCACAGATGCTTCCACCCCATTCTGCCCCCTAAACTCCCGCCTGGGTTATCCAGACTTCCACTACTTCTGGTATCCTGAGCTTCCTTGTTTGTCATTTCCTTGTATGCAGATCTCACAGTATATTGTCCACTCCCACTATGGATCCAAAAATCGCTATCCTCTCTCCCTGTCCAGCTTATAGGAATCTTCAGTATCTTTCTTGCGTCTTCACTGTTGAAGGTGCTGAAAACCACTGATCTATTCCATCTGAAGTTGGAAATCAACTGGTCCACAGTGCTGATGTTGCAATTTTGTGGCTGTACTGTTGTTGGCTGCCCTTGTGGAGTGTCAGGTATCCATTTGTCATCCCATATCCTTGTGCTCCTCCCATTTCCTATTTTCCTCCGTATACCTTCTTCCACCTCCTCTCTTGCTCCCATAATGCTCTGCCAGATCCATGAGGCTGTTTTAGGTACTTTGCTTCTAAGTAGTGACTCGTTGGGGTGATACTTAGCTTTGAGAACCTTACTCACTAATAGATTTGGTTTCGTTAAGAGCCTCCACACCTGTTTCCCCAGCAATGCTTTGTTAAATCTCTGCAGGTCTTTGAAGCCCAACCCTCCATTCTTCTTATCCTGAGTCAACTTCTTCCAGGAGCACCAATGCAGTTTGCTTTTCCCATCTTTCTCTCTTTTTTTTTCCGAAACGATAAGTGATTTTATATCATAATATAAATTTTACAAAATCAAGCAAAGGCTCGATAACTAAGTACAACCAGTGCACAATGGCACTAAGGAATCACAAATTCCTCATCTTGAATGATATTCAACGCATAAGCGCTAATCCTATTACTTAAATGATTATTATCTCCATCAACTAGGCAAAAAGAGCACATTCGAAACAAGGCCTTCAAAGTGAGAATATCCTCGAGCAGCGTTGTGACACGCATGTCCTGCGTTTTGGCATGCTGAATGAGATGAAAAACTCGTTTGTTGTCCAACTGCACCTCAATATTTTCGAACTGGTAGACAGCAGCTTTACTGAGCAGTAATTTGATAGCTTCTAATTCATCAATGAGATGATTTCCTGAGCTTCTGTCGTGTAGTGCCCACCCTTGAGCTTGGTGTTGAAAATTCCCAGCGCATGTGATCCCAATTCCAAGTTGAGAAGTGACCTTTCGCACCTGTATTGCTAGCCTCAGTGTCACTGAATTGTGACGTTGTTCTTGTAGCTGCGCTTGTGACTGCCGAGTTCCTGTTTCTTCTGTACTCCGTGTTGATGATTTGTCATTAGCTTCCTTAAATTCAAACCACTCTTCCTGAGCTTTCTGAACCGTTTTCCATGGCTGCCTTTGCTTACCATCAAACTCTCTTGCATTTCTGCTTTTCCATATGTGCCAGAGGATGTTGGCTGTTAATGATAGGTGGTGATTTCCTTCTGTTCTAGCTTTGGCTTCTGTCACAGTGGTCCACCACTTCTTGAAACAACCTTGGTGGTCCAGAGTTGCATCCCATTGGATGGGAGCTAACCTCCAGACTTGTGTGGCATAGCTGCAATGGAACAAAACATGTTCAATTGTTTCACTCTCCTCACCGCACCCTCTGCAGATTGGGTCACCTTGTTTTGTCCTGCTCGCTATTAAATGTCTTACTGGTAGAGCTTGGCTAAGGCATTTCCATAGGAAGATCTTCACTTTATGCTTAACTTTGAGCTTCCACAGATACGTCCAGATTCCTTGGCTTTGGTTGCTCCAGCTCGTACTAGCTTCCTCCATTCCACCTTTGTTATTGTGGTGCATTTTAACCTGAGTTAGCTTCGTATATGCTGACCCCACAGTATAGATGCCATTAGTTCCGTGGATCCAGTAGTGACAATCCTCTCTATCCCCCAAACTGATGGGGATATTCAAAATTTTTTCTGCATCTTGATTGCTGAAAGTCGTAAATATCAGGGGTCGGTTCCATTTTCGCTGATGTATTAAGTCATGAACCTTTTGAAGCGCGTTTCCCTGTGGTTTAGTTGAAGACACCTTGCCAAGATGAGCATCTGGAATCCAGCAATCATCCCATATATTGGTACTTTTCCCATTCCCAATCCTCCTCCGAATTCCTCCCTCCATAAACTTCCTTGTCCCCATCAATCCTTTCCAGATCCACGAAGCATTTGCAGGAACCTTGCAGTTGAAAATGGACTCCTTAGGAAAGTATCGAGCTTTAAGCACTTTACTAACAAGCAAGTTTGGTTGAGTGAGTAATCTCCACACTTGCTTGCCTAGTAAAGCTATATTAAAGGCCTCTAAATCTTTAAATCCTAGTCCTCCAAATTTCCTGTCCTGTGCAATGGTACTCCAAGAGCTCCAATGCATTTTGTTTCTTCCATTTGCCTCTCCCCACCAATAATTAGCCATTATGGAGTTTATATCCTTACACAGCCTTTTAGGAATCTTGAAACATGACATAGTGTATGTTGGCAAGGCTAGAGCTACTACTTTAAGCATTACCTCTTTCCCAGTTGCATTCAACAACTTATTTTTCCACCTTTGTAGCCTGTTTATTATCCTTAATGTACCTAAATAACTGATTTTTGGATCGAGTAACTACCATTGGAAGCCCCAAATATCTCCCTTTGTTAACTATCTGAATGTCTCCTAAAGCTTGAGAAGTAACCAGTTGTAGTTGCTGATCCACATTTCTACTAAAGAGAACTGAGGACTTCTCCAAGTTAATCATCTGTCCAGTACCCTTTTCATACACCTGTAGAATCCTTCTCAGTTCAGTTGCAATCTTTGGGTCGGCTTTGCAAAATATCAGCGAGTCATCCGCAAAAAATAAATGGGACACAGTAGGACCAAGTCTACTGATTTTTAGACCCATTATCCTTTTCTCCTCCGTTGCTGTGTGGAGTAAACTAGAGAGTCCCTCTGAACATAAGAGAAACAGGTATGGTGACAACAGATCACCCTGCCTAATTCCTCTCTGGGGGGTCACATATTCTCTAATTTCGCCATTGATCGTGAAAGAGTAATTGACTGTTGACATGCACTCCATGATCGACCTCCTCCATCGATCATTGAATCCCATTTTGTTCATCACAGCATCCAAAAACCTCCATTCAACTATGTCATCAGCCTTAGACATATCTAATTTCACAGCCATAAAACCATCTTTACCTAGCCTTTTGTTATTAAGATAATGAATGAACTCATGAGAGAGCATGATATTATCAAGAATTTGCATTCCAGGAATGAAGGCAGACTGATTTTTACTAATGCAGTGGTGAAGAACCTGCTTGAGTCTATTAGCGAGAATTTTGGCTATGATTTTGTACACAGTAGAGCAGAGGCTGATTGGTCTATACTGCTTTTTCCATCTTTCTCACCCCACCAGAATCTAGCCATCATGGAACTAATGTATTTACGCAACTTGGACGACAATTTAAAACATGACATAGCATAGGTGGGCATCGCCATAGTCACTGCCTTAAGTAGCACCTCCTTCCAAGCAGCACTCACAAATTTGTTTTTCCAGGAGTCTATTCTTTTCTGGCAATTATCCTTCACAAAACCAAACACCTGTTCCTTAGTTCTGGTGATCACCATTGGTAGACCAAGGTACTTCCCTTGACTGACTTTTATCCAAAAAGAGTTAAGTGGCAACTTTTTTTTTTCATAAAAGGGGACTAAGTGTAATATGCTATTTTGATTACCGTGGAGCATTGGAATAATCGATTTAATGATTTATACGAGAGTTATAGTATCACAATTTGTATTTGGATACGCACTATTTGGAAAAACTTTTCTTTTTTAGATACTTCAAATAGGGATGGAACTAGGGGACTGGGAGGACCCTCGCTCCCCACGTTTTATAAAATTCTAATTTTCCTCCTTTATAAAATTAAAAATTTTCAAAAACACTCTTTATAAATTTAAACTCTCACCACCCCCCTCCCGGCAAAAATCTTAAAAATATTTTAAGTTGTATGTTAAGTTTGGATATATTAAAATTTTCCCTTCAAGATATATATTTTAGTTCCATCTATGACTTCAACCACGTTTCTCCATCACTTTCATTTCTCCCGATCAAGATTTTATTTTGCGTACAATACATCACCACAAAAAAAAAAAGGCTATATGGGTCGCGGAATTAAAAGATTTTCCCAAATAATCAATATTATCTTTCACGGATAATTAACAAAGAAAAAAATGCCTACTGATTGTAGTTTAGAGGGTAAAGTACTATACTAAAACAATATGAACTTATGTAAGCCATTGTTTAAGCCAATAACTGGATTGTAATCTTATTCAAAGAAACCACCAACATATAGGTCAGTTCAACCGGAGCTTGTGCGGCAACTAAAAGCCGCTACAACGGCTAATTGGCCAAATCCCAACTTAGGAAAGTAGGTCCTCTCTTTCCCAATTCCGCAAGGAATCACTTTCCAAAGTACATCAAATCACAGTTACCATTTAGTAGGAAGGTTACTTCTTTTATAATTACTAGTACAGTAAAGAAAGGAAGAACATTTAGTTTATTCTTGATAAGCTGAATTCTCAGTGTTTGTTTTTTCGATTAAGCAAGTGTTCTCGAGTTTGGTTGTTGATTCTTGAAAAAGGGTTTTCAATTCCAGTAAAGAAGGAAGAATTGAATAAAGAGATGGGGAAGAGCAGTAGTAATGATGATGAACGCCGTCTTGATTATTCGGGTATTGAACTGTACCCGAACTGGGGTAAATTTGATATCTTGGTTGCAGTTGCAGAAGTAGAGAGGATCAGATTGGAGGAGGAGGAAAAAGAAAGGAAACTCAGGCGAAATCTTTCCACTTTCTTGAAACTTCTTGCTGAAAAAGAAACAGAGGAATCATCAGTGGACAATGGTTCAGATGTGGTCGGTAAATTGCAGCTTCTTGCTGGTAAAATTGATGTCAATTTCACAAAAGGGAAAAGATCGTTCAGAAGGAAGGCTGGTTCCAACCACACATTATTGTCTGAGGAACTTCCTTCAGCAATATCCCAGTTTGATTTTGAAGGCAAACATCAAGAAGATGATGGCAATCATGTTCTGTTCTCATATGGGGATATAATGAAGAAACCCCAATTGAAGAGACTGAGATCACCCAGTGAAGAAAATAGTACTGATCATCAAGATATAGAGATGCCACGTTCCAAGAAAGCAAAAAGCAAGCCTAGATATCCTGATGGACCATCAACATCAACTATCAGTACTATTCCAGAGAAATTCAAGAACAGAATTTTGGAATTTGGGGGTTCAGAGGGAAGCATTGTATTTGTGTTTCAAAAGGTGTTAACAGAGACCGATGTGAACAAGCATTTCAGTAGGCTGCTGGTGCCATTTAGGCAGATCAAGAATGGGTTTCTGACTGCTGAAGAGCAGGCTCGTTTTTGGGATCCCAACCAGAAGTTTGGAATTGATGCCATTTTTGTTGATCCATCCCTTGATGAAGGTAGAATGAACCTGAGACGGTGGGAGATGGGTAAAAAAGATGGTAAAATAAGTTACAACTTTGCATTGATCACTAACTGGATTAAGGTTGTGGAGAAGAATGAACTGAGACAAGGAATGACAGTGCACCTGTGGGCATTTAGGGGGGATCTACAGCTTGGATTTGCTTTAGTTTTAGTTTGATTAAGAATTTTTCTAATTTTGCACTTAGTCTAGTTTTTCATTAGAGTCTAGTGAATTAAGGACATTTAGTTTGACAGAGTATTGTCTATTAGCCTTCCTTCACTAATTTTAATTAAACATATTCGTTCTTGCTTTTGTATTGGTCAAAGAATGTTAATTTCGTTTGTAAAGAGTTAGAAAAAAAAATTGATGCAAATGAAGTATACAATTAATAGTTTGATGCAAATGAAATATACAAATGGATTATTTTGGCCTTGCTTTTGTCACTGTTCTTGAATTGGGCTCAGTATAGTAATCCCCATAAATGTATACTTAATTTGCCACTTTGCCTCCAGTATAATTATTTAATCATCGTTTTGCCCCCAAGATTCATGGTCAAGCATTATTGTTTTGCTTCCCTTTAGCATTGATCCATCTACTGCATCTTTTATTTATTTATTTTTCCTGCTTTCTGCTATCTTCTATCATTTAACATGCTTAGAATAATTTTTTAACGGTATCTCAATCTTCTCTTTCTTGCACTATTGTTTTTTTTTTTCAGTTTTTATATTGTGTTTTCTATTAACATTTTTTTTCCAGTGAACCGAGAGGAATTTAGCTCTAAATTCCATTGGTTAAACAAGAAATAATAGATAGAAGGGGACAAAAACCAAAACTTTCTGTAAAATACAAGAATAGATTGATTTCAAAGAAGGGAATCCTAATCTGTCAGAACTGTTTAGCTGACTTCTAATGCAAAGGTCTGCAAATGAATTATAATCCTCAGAGGTTGCTTTCAGCCAACAATAGATATATAGCATGTTTGCGTAGGCAATGAGAAACAGAAACAGACTTAGGTTCATTAATTGTAAAAAACCTTAGGGAGGGATTTTAAATTATTTTTGCCTATTTGGGGTTACATGCCAAATATAAATGTATTGATCTGTGTTCTGTACCAATTTTAATAACAAAATGATCAATTTAGGTTCATTAAAATATTTTATTTATTTATTTATTTTAAGCCTAGAAGTTTTCAAAGTAATTGCTTAAGTTATAAAGTAAACAATTAAGCCAGATGTTGGGGTCCTGCATTCGTCTGAATTGGCATAGACACCATTGAGTTATTGTACTTGCACAAAATTGCAAATAAAATTGATCGCTAGCCGGGTCCTGCTAGAGGTCAAATAACTCAAATACTAGAACTGATTCTACCAAAATATTTCTATTTTATGTATCGATCGAAATATTTCTTCAAAATTTAATTCGTGCAAATCACATTAATTGTGATGCCCAAAATGATTCTTAGAAGAGGTCATGAATATGCAAAAGATGAAACTTGAAAAAAGGAAAAATTATAATGTATAGATAAATATATATGACCTAAAAAGGGGATTGCAACATAATGGGTATGGGGAACTAAGATTCATGACTCAATTTTCCTTTTTATAGAGGAGATGAGAACGTGTTAAAGCTAATAAGCCATACTCATTAATATCCCATGTTTGAAGGGTGATTCTTCTAACCAAGTCAACCAAATGGACTAGCCCACTTCTAATTTTCTAAATAAAATGCAAGTCCAAATGTCATGTTTCGCACACATAAGGATAAGGGAGATAATATATAGAGAAAATATTATGCAAGATGAGAAAAGATTTTAAAAATGAAAAATATGTATGAAATACGATAAATGTCACACGCAAAAAATGCGAATCTAGCTCGGAAACAACCTAAGGACTCTAGCATTGGATTAACCCATTTCTATAGGTTCTTACTAGCATTGGACAAGTGAGAAAACGAGAAAATGATCACAACTAGCGTTGGACTAGTGTGGTGACGTCATGCATTTTTTATAACTAAATAAATCATATAAAACATAATTAAAATAAGTAAACACATAAAACACATAGAGCACATAATACATAAACAAAATATCTACATACAAAGACTCTAAAAAAAGCGAATAAACACATAAACACATAAACATACAGATACACAAGTAAAGAAACACACGTAAAAACTTAACTATTACATTTGGGACCCTAACTACAATCTAAGGGGGAATTTGAAAAAATAATAATCTAACTATTACATTTATCTAACTGATTATATTTTGGCAAAACTAAAACCTATCTAGTATATAACCTAGCTAAATACATGTCTTGAACATGTATCTAATACAAATTGATATTTAAATACCTCTCAAATAATCATCAAAATTAAATAAAACAAATGAAACTTAAAATGAATGAACATGAATATCAATAATTTCCAAAAGAAGTGAAATAATTCCTTTCGAATACATGAATATCAAAACACAAAAAAAAAATCTTAAGTTTCGAGTAACCTATTATTACTATGAACTTGCCAATCATCGAAAAATATTTTAAAACATTTAGTCAGCTTTTATTGCTTGGGGAGAACGTATGCAGAGGTAAATTTTCTAAGAAAAACAAAATTATTAATTTTGTCCTTACAAAATCATTTTAGTGACAAAATGAGTTTTCGTGAAATAATAGTGCATATATATTTAGTCACCAAAGAGTAGCTTGTAATAGAGGGTACAAAGCAAGTTTTCACAATGTAATGTATTCAGATGCCAAATAGTAGCATGTACTACTGAGTACCTACAAGAATTTCCAAGATTCAAGACGCATATCACGGTAAGAAATGTTACTGAAACTTTGTCGACCTGATTGACTCATAACCAAACTTATCTAGTTTGGAGTAAGTAGAGTTAATAATAGGAGTGGTTAGTACGGTTGTTTTACTTGACAGACACTCGTACATCTTTCTTATATGTTATAATGTACAACAAAAAGTTGTATGAATGTACACCATACCATGAAATGCAATTAAGTTGTATGAGTGTACACCAAATTAATAATAAAAAAAAAGAAACATAATTGTACCAATTGTACCTAATTCTGATAGTACCTGCCCCAGTGCCAAACTCATCATCTTGAATTTGCATGCATGCAATGACAGATCTAGGATTTTAGGTTGGAAGAGTGAATAGCCAAAAATATAATAAAAAAATGTTATAGAAAATAGCATAATAAATTTAAAATGAAAGTTTGATAGATGATGACTAGCAATAAGATGTTTTTATTTGTCAAAGACAAAGTACAAAATAAAAAAAGTAACATATCTTGGATTCAAATCATCTCACTTACAAAAAAAAAGTATAAAACAAATATAATATTAAATTCTATAGTCATTTTATTTCCTAACAATGCAAGAGATGTGAGACTGTATTTTATGATCCTTCATTTGATCAAATACACAATTGTTCAATTAACATATTTTTCTCGAATTATTTCTTTTTCTACATCATATGATCAACGTATGAGCAAGAACATCATCATTAAATGACGGATACTTTATAAAACATTAAGAACTTATTACAACTTGTGTTTGTTTTTAACTAAAAATCCTACTTTTTTTTTAATTCCAGGTCAATCTTACAGTTTAAAGTTAGTTTTCTTAGTTTTTTTTTAATAGGTTTGGCTTACAAGTGTTTCGGAGGCAACTGTAAAGACAGTTTCAGTTTTTCTTTTTCTTTTTTTTTGTCAAAGTCGAACTTATTTAGGAAGTATTTAAATGCAGGAGGACAATAATTTTGATTGTGTGTACTCACATGATAAGTTTTAGATATAATTTAATTGCCTTTATATTAGGAAAAATCTTTTATTAATTCCAGTCAACCCCACATTAAGACAAATCATTATTTCCTGCTACTAATTATTGTTTACTAACATTGATATTAATACTAATCACAAGGAAATTTAACTAAAAGTTAGCTTGTCATAAGATATATTATATAAAGAAACTTGAAAAGGGTAAAAGCAACTTATTACAAAATTTGGGGGGGGGAGGGTAAACCTTGCAAAATGTGGGCTTTAGTTAATCAATGTCACATAATTAATTTAAATATTTTATTTTTTGTTATTAAAAGCATTGAATATATTAAGATCTGAACCCATTAAATTTAAATATTGAATTGGATTATCAAATAGGGTTTAAGTATAATATGATCTCAAAGTCTAACAACTCAGAAGGGAAGAGGGAAGACGGTTCTACATTTCCTCCTTACCTTCCTTCATCCTTTATTTATTTTAGTGTAAGTTGAAGGATTCGAAGTTAAAATTTCTCATTTACAGTCCATCCCTTTGAACCATCTAACCCATTTCTCCTCTCCCTCCTCCCCTTTGTCCCTTTATTTTAATTTGCTTTGAAGCTGCTATATTTTGCTCGATTCCATTGGATTTCTACCTATTGTTATTATTATTTTTAAAATATATTATCTTTTACCTTCCTGTAATTTGGTGCTTTACTATATAACATGTCGTATGGTTTAAACACTTATATATAATCCCCTTATATTTTACACTAAAGTGTGACCGTTAGTTTTTTCATTAAAATTAATTGTCAATATTTAAAAGTAGAAAAAAACTAGTAAATTCCAAATTCACCCTTTGACTACTTTTTTTTCTTTAAACTAAAAATATTGGCTATTAGTTTTTCTGTTAAAACTAACAGTGAAACTTTAATCCAAATCATTAGAGAATTATGTATAAGTTCTTAAACTATAAAAGAAATATGTGGTAAAATGCCAAATTACAAAAGGGTAAAAGGTAATTTATCATTATTTTTAAGCCTTCCCTGTCAGTCATTGGAGGTGACTGGTGAAAGGTTTCATTGATGTACAGGTTAATTAAAATATACAATATGGTACCAAATTTTTATTCTTCTATAATTAGAATTAGAACTATCCAAGTTCACATTAAGTTTATATCAAAGTCCCTAATCAAGGAGGACCTAACTTGTGCACCCATTGAAATATACAATATGGTTAAAGACATTTACCAAAATGTACGCATCAGTTGTGTTTTCGTGTGCTTTATTAGCTGTATATCTTAGTCGTGATTGTGCATGCATGCAACGTAGAAATAAGTAAGCGGCTAATCATGTCACAAATAAGTGGAACACACTTATTTATCTTAATTTAGTCATTAATTGAAAGAAGAATACAAATTAACGCAGTTCTTGATGGTGTTCCGTACACATAGTTGGTTTCACGCAATACACAATTTAGGCATCATTATCATTATCATAGCATATTCTTATAAAGGATCCAGACCAGAAAATCAGCGATAGCCCAACAACCCAAAGGCATAGCCACCATGAGAGATTAATTACTTAACAAGTACGTAAAAGAGATTATTTTTGATACTCGAGTGGATTAGACTGTGGGTGTTTGTTTACGCTCAAGGGGCATAGCCACCATGTCCACCACCTTCGCCACCGCCGGCTCCTCCTCCGTACCCTCCTGCATGTTCACCTCCAGCAGCATAGCCGCCTCCACCACCAGCACCACCTCCTTCACCGCCACCATATGCTCCACCGTGAGCTCCTCCTGCACCACCTCCGGCACCCTCTCCACTGCCATATCCACCACCTTCGGCTCCTCCATTATAACCACCTCCTCCACCACCACCATGTCCACCCCCACCACCGTATGCACCACCATGTTCTCCGCCAGCACCATACCCTCCGCCACTGCCGCCTCCTTCACCTTCACCATATCCGCCCACTTTTCCCGCACTACCGCCGCCGCCACCTCCACCACCTGCTCCACCACCACCATTTGCACCACCTGCACCCCCACCTTCACCTCCTCCACCTCCATATCCACTACCATGCTCTCCTCCTGCAGTATAGCCACCTCCACCACCATTTCCTCCACCTGCACCGCCACCACCGGCAACAGCACCATTTTCTCCCCCTCCAGCACCATATCCACCACCACTACCCCGTCCACTTCCTGCACCACCTGCATAACCATTCGACCCTACATAGCCGCCACCTCCACCAGAACCTCCACCACCACCATGTCCTCCAGCTACATTGCCACCAATATCAACACCGATGCCTCCATGAACGTAGCCAGCAACGGCATCCTCTTTATGTGAAAGGAGTGCTCTGCTCGCAACACATACACCTACACTCAATAGCACGAAGAAAACTGCATTGAGAACTTTAAACTTAGCCATGGGAATATTTTCGAGTAACAACGCGACTTAGAAATGCGTGGAAATGATACCTATTTGTAGTGATGCGTGGAAATGTGGGTTCGAAAGCACGTCAATGAACAGAGAATGATCGAAGCACATGCTAAGAGGAGGCCTTTAAGTCCCCACAAAAAGGTCCAATACACAATAAGAGAATGCTCTCACCGGTCACTCCTGTGCAGAGTAGAGACCTACTAGTGTGTTTGTGCTGTATCCCACATTTGATCAAATTTATTCATCTACTATTTTCAAAGTAATTTTAATTTGTACATCATCTTTGACATCATTTTCATGGAAGTCCAACTCAGTTTAATCGTTTTCCCACGTATGACATTACAGAATTGAAATAACTTCGGGCTTATTGGTGCTTGTTAATTTTTGGTTAATTAAGTGCATTATTAGCTTCACAATTAACATTTATTTCAATAATATGAAGGCAAGCTACTTCAAGACACTGCAACAAATTAAATTTTGTTTGATTTGACTGATAAGTTTATCCATAAAGAAGATTAAACAATAATAACATTCTTTACAATGGTTTTTCGTGGAAAGGGATAGACAATTAGGAACCACGAATATCCCCTATTTTTATGTTTCATGCTAATTTTTGCAAGTTAGAACAAACCACAAAAATTTGGCATCAATCGCACTATAATGTCATTTCGCTTATTATATTTCCATGCCTAGAGATTGTATGACTAGGGAACAGTTCCATCATTACAATAAGCTCCACTGATGCATGTTTTAAGCTTTAAGAAGTTTAAAGAACAAAGGTGATGCAAGAATCCGGTTACAACCATATCTGAAATGTCATCCGGCTTCTCAAACCTGAAGTTGATTGAGCTCTCAATCCCTTAGCTACTTTGGGGAGTCTAGAAGATTACTGGCTCAAGAGTTTGATGAATTGTTGGAGAAGTCACAGATCAAACTGTAACAACCTCCTTAAAAACCTGACTAACTATAATAGACCAATTCTTTACTTGAAGGTGAAAATCAATAGCTCGTTCATGAATCTCGGTCTTAAATTTTTCGTTGGCACAGGTATTGGGACCATATGTATACAGATAGCCGACATATGGTGATATAATGTTTGTTCTTGGTACACTATTTTACCTGATTATAGATTCTGATTTTAAATAATCGATTTTTTATAATATTCTCGTTTGCATTGTATTCATTATATATATATTTTGATAATTAAAAAAGTTAAAATTCATAATCATTTAAGAAGTGGCTTTTACTGATTTTGATATAATCACTTCCTATAATCAAATTTTACAAAATCTAAAGCAAATGAAAACAAGGCCATAGTGTCATGGGATTCATATTACAATTGTCAAGGTAGAATAGCATAAAAAATATTGAACATCTATTGCAACTTCTGATCTACAACTTAATCTTGGCGGTTTGATGAGAGAATTTTTCAGCCGGTGAGACTACTGCTAACTGCCGTATTTCATCAATTAACTTAAGGTTCCTAATTCCTACGTATTCCTTCAGGTAATATACTATTAGGACTTGGATTACGTTAAAAAAAACATGCATGAAGAACCTGCACTGTACAATAAACATTGAAAAGTAAAACCCTAAAACCATATCTTTTCAAAATTTTGTTTAAAACCAAAAAGACTACCAAAATTTTTTTTCCAACTTAATGAAGTGGCCACAAACGATATTAGTCCCAGTCCAGAGTCTGTTCTTTTTCCAGTCCAAGTAAAATTTTGGGGCTTCAGGTGTGCTTTGTCAATGGGCGTAAGGCGGACCTGCCTGGAAGAGCCTGGAAGTTACAACGTGTAAGAGATCAAGATATTCTGGTTACCATCCATATTATTCGACCTACTCATTCATTAAAATTAAAATATATTAATTGACCAACAATTTGGTTTTGAAGCAAGGAGCAAGAAAATTTAAACTAGTTTCCCTGCATCTTATGGTTCTTTATTGTGGTAATTTTTAGAAAGACTGGATTATTAAGCTATGTAATAAATTAGAGTGTGTGTAATTGCCCAAACTTAATCCATCTCCACCTATTGTTACATAGACCTTAAGTCTTATTTGTTGAGAGTCCATTAAAATTTTATAGCTAGGCTGTTATACCAAACTCCATGCTTCAAACCAACACCTTTGCCAGTTAGAACTATGGTACATTTAATTTTCTGTATCACTTGTTGCTTATGGTTCATTTTACTGACCATGATATTAATTTTTTCTTATTCTGACAATAATGTAAAAATGTACCTTTTTACGGAGGATGTAACTTCCAAATATGCTACATTGTGTAACGCAAAGACAAACGTAAAGTGATATGTTTATCCGGCCCAACCATTATATTGACTTACTCCATACATACATACATATATAATTTGTTGGGGACATAAATTTGTAGGTTATTATAAAATCACAATTGAACTAAACGTTGATGTATCTGTGAAGCATTTTTCGCTTCATTTTGGTCTATTTAAGTGACAATAGATTAGAATCAAACTAAACCAATTCATTCTTCACATGGATTTTCCCCTTCAAATCAAGAAAAAAAATAAAAAAGAAAGAAACTATACACTGATCATGTACTATACATTGATCATGTACTCATTCGTTTATCACTGTTCTCACTTCTTTTTTGACAACGATTCACTGGCCCATGTGGAGTACTCATGAAGATTTCTCAAAATGGCACCGACCCACCTAGCACATGCATATGAAGCTATCGAGCTTCAACTTTTCAACAAGCTCTAGGGAGAAAAGAAATCACAAATTCTCCTAATTCTCTTTTTTTTTTTAACTGTTATGATGACATTAATTGACAAGAATCTTGAAAATATGTGTTCAGATAGAAGTTGCAATTCCAGCGAAAAGCACTTTCTTTGAGTTTAATCTTCGCTTTGCTGGTGCGGTATTACTAGTATGGAGTTGCTTAGGAACATTGTCCTTCAAAGAAGCTGATCATCACCTTGTCAGTGAAGAATAGCTGGACCATAGAGAAAGTGCAATAAAGTGCTGAATATTGTCTCCATCAAATCTGTAGAAATTTGCCAATAACTGATAAAGATTATTGGAAGTCTATAGTCAACAAAGGGGACGACATAAGAATTAGAAGAGTGATCATGTGTTGAGAGTATACTCTTCATACCAGGCACCATTAGGAAGAGGAAAATACAGTCTAATGAACGGGAAAACATAAGAGGCAACAAGTGGGAAAGTCTGTTAATTACTTATTATAATGGATTAAACGAAAAAAAAAAAGCGTTAATGGTAGTATAATTGATAAACAATGAAATTAAGAAATTCTTTGGGTATTTTAAAGTGCTTTTGCCATAAATATTGAGGGTTATTATCATTTTACCCCCTTAACGTTCGGTGCCACTATCAATTTCTCCCTTAATATTACCTTTTAGTCACTTTACTCCAAAAACTAATGGTCAAACTTAATGGAGTTTGTTAATTAAAGTGAAAAGACATATTTAATCCTTAAAATTGTTATTACTTGACCCCCATAAACTATAGTTTCATTATCAATTTATCTCATAGAGTTATTTTTCAAGTAATTTATCCCACCATTAAATCAACTTACCAAGTTAAAGAATTTTAGAAGAAAGTATCTTCCTCTTTGTGCAATAAAGACAATAAAAAATTTAGAGTGGTTCTTCTCCTTTGTAGTATCAAGAAAAAAAAAGTCAAAGTGTTATACTCTTTTTTCTTGACAATCTTATTAATATTGAAAAAAATAGAAAGATGGGGAGAAAGATGGGGGGGAGAGAGAGAAGAGAGAGAGAGAGAGAGAGAGCTCAATTCTTTTTTTAGAAAATATAAATAAGAAAAAATTAAATACTTTTATTATTTTAGATTTATTTCACTTTTCTGTTTACTACCAAATTTCAATCCTAATCTCAACAACCTTAAAGTAATACAATAATATTAGACTCTTCTTTATTTTCTTTCTTTACAAAATCTAATTTTTTGTCTCCTTCTTTCCTATCTCCTTTTCTTTTCCTAGTATTCGTAAGTGTAAAAAAAGAAATTTGAAAAAACCCTTTTATTTTTATATTTTTGAATCTCTTAAAAAGTCAAAAAAAAGAGGAAGAATAACCATTCCAAATTTTTATTTTTAATTATATATAAAAAAGGTTAATATATTTGAAAATTTTTTACCATACTACTTAGATTAATGATGAGATAAAATGCCTAAAAAATAATGTTACGAATTAAAGCAATTGTATTACTATAATTTCAAGGGATAAAATGATAATAACAATGTGATAATGCTATAGAATAAAGGGGTATTTTTGTCCAAAGTTTCTTAACATGTTGAGTTGAATTACTTATGAGGGTGAAGTGACTAAAAGATAACGTTAGGGAGTAAACTGATAGTAGTAATGTAGTTAAAGGGGGTAAATTGATAATAAGCCTAATAATTGACTGCTGGATATTTTTCAGATTTAACTTCATTTACCTGCATGGTTTCTAAATGAATGAAAAGCTTATTGCTTCTGACCTGATTAGTAGGATTGATTTCACTTTGTATCCATAATATGTTCATTAGTGTAACTGTGGCATCCATATTTGACCATTTAAATTAACACAGTGCTTGCACTCTAATCATAGAGATGGACTGAAAATGCTTGTTTGCGCGCATATTCTTGAATATTTAAAGGAATTATATAATTTTGTACCTAAGGAGAAAATTCAGAGAGCAAAGTGAAAATTATAATTGTGAACCTCAAAGGCTCAGATTAGCATTACATATGATCAATTTTAATTTCTTATTCCAGCTAATTACTTCATTTATACGTAATGGATGAATCTCAATCTTGAATCATGTATATGAAAGTTTGAGGGTAATAATGAAGCTATAGCTAATGCAGGGGGCAACCAAATCTTACCTTCTCCATTGCCCACAGTACAAGCTTCCAACTTACGAACCAAATTCAACGATGGTCCCTTGTCGGCAGTCACATCCTAGACAACCTTGTGACCTGTCCATCTGGTGTTGTTGCGCTAGTGGATCCTTTTGGCTCCCCGCTTGGAGCGTAGAGAATTGTAGCAAGAGAAAATGCACTTTTCATCCTCAAAGGTTGGGTTGATGATTAATTTTATCCTCAAAATTTCACCAAGAATATATTTCACCTTCAAAGTTCCTGAATTTTGGCTAATTAGGGACAATTGACAGAATAACACTCAATTTGGACAAAAAGCTACACGTGAGAAGCACGCTCTGTTAGAACCAAACAGAAAAGGGATAAAACCCGTTCGGAAGTGTAGACACTAGTGTTATAAATTTTGAATTCTAAATTCTGTACCTTTGCTTTATTTTGTTTATGGTCCATATTCAGTAGGAGCCATGTCAAGGACCACTTGGAATGCACTTTTGACAAGCCTATGCTCCTTCTTTTTTGATGGTTTTAGTTGGTTATATTAATTTGGTTATAATATCCAGTTTGGTTGCTATTTCGAATCATTAAAATTTAAGGTAAAACTCTACCAAAATTTTCCTTCTTAGCTTATTGACATGTAAATCAGCATGAAGATAAAAACAACTGGTGGCTTTGTTTATATATATATATAATGCCTATTTTACGTTGGAATTGAAAATCATATCCATAAATAACTGGTAGTTTTTTCAAATAATGGACGAAAGCAACAAACAGCTGATAGTTTATGGGAAATAAAAGAAGCCCACAAAGAATCCCATGCATGGCTAGTATTTTTTTTTTTCATTTCTAGAGAAGGTAAAAAAAGAAGTTACAAAGAGGTGATAATTTTTGGACAAGATAAATGAAAGGGATAATTTCAGAAACCTCCCCTGAGGTTTGTGACAATTTCACTCACTTCCCTTAGTTTCGAGGAGGTTTCTGACAATTTCACTCACATCCCTTAGTTTTGAATAATTACACTAACCTCCACTCATGCAATAAAATAATTATAATATCCTTCATTTATAGATAATTTCTAAAAAAGCCTACAACTAAAACTAATCTTTCATTTTAAAACAACGGCTACCACACAAAATAAACTCTTATTCTCTCTCTTACCTTTTCTCTCCTGTATTTCATAGTCCACTGTTTTTCTACAGTCGCCATCTACACAGCCATCTAATATATCCCGAATCCTCATTATTATGGAAATAGATCCTCTCTCTCTTTTTTTTGTTTTCCTTTTTTGTAAGTATTATTGAATTGAAATTGCTAAACGACAAAAGAATGGCAGTGATACTGAGTATAAACAAGAAAATAAAAAAGATGGCCAAAAAAAGAAATATAGATTGAGGAACATTACACTATTATACCAATTGTGCAAAAAAAAAAAAAGAATTTTGGGATATAAGAGCTATAATCAAATTTGCCTAAAGACATAGAATGTGGTCTTTAATGTTGCTTTTGGGTTGCTCCATGTTGGTATTCTTGGTGGGTTAGATTATTTTATCATCAACAAGGTTGCATCCATTTTGATTGAATTTGAATAATGACATTGGTCAATTAGATGCAAATTTTAGGCAAAAAAATTGAGGATAAAGATTAGGTTGAATGCAAATGTTAATTGTCATAATTGATTTGCACAGGAAGCTTTAGGGCTGCAAAGTGGTTTATTGACTTCGTTAGGGTAGTAGTTATGACGATTGCAATAGTTGCAATGTGGAAGAAATTCACGAGCGAGTTTTCCCCCCTTCTAACTAACAAAGGGGTATTTTAGGATTTTTAGAACAAATTTAGCATAGTGGGTTTATATTGTTACTGAAATGCTAATAGTAGAAAAGGTAGGAGTAATCTTTAAATTAGAGTGAACCTACCCACAAGAGTCAAAAACCTTTCCTGAGGTTTCTGAAATTATCTCTAAATTTAAAGTTATAAATAGTTGGTAATTTCTATACAAGATAAAGAAACAAGAACCTACCAACTTTTTATGGCTTTCCTCTATTTTTGCAAATAGTGTTTCCTCTATTATATATATTTTTTGATAGGTAAAAAAATAAAAATTAAATTAAATTAAATGGACTGGGCTAATTTAATGCGTTTGGATAGATAGTCAAATCCAAGTCATCTATAACCCATGAATAAGTGGATGTCGACCATTTATGTCAACTTTCTTGCCAGCAAATGATTGGATTTAGAACGGTGAGGGTGGCTAGAAATTTTTTTAGGACTACAATAAGTAGAGGAGCGGAGAGGACATAAATGAAGCAAGAACAGGTTTTACCCCTTTTTTGTTGGGTGCAAAGTTGGTTCTAACGGGGCATGATTTTTACGTGCAGCTTTCCGTCCAAATTGAGTGGTATTCTGTCAATTGTCCCTAATTGGTCAAATTTCAGGAACTTTGAGAATGAAATATATTCTTGGTGAAACTTTGAAGATGAAATTGGTCATCAACCCAACCTTTGAGGATGAAAAGTGCATTTTTTCCATTGTTGAAATGCAGATTGAAACATTCTTCTCATAGTCATGTCATGCGTGAACTCATCCTTAACATAATTTTATGAAAGAGGACGTACCTGCTAGTTGTATCTGTCATTTTTTCCTCTTTCAATCAACAACATCTACATTATTTTTTTCTGCTAATATATGCGGGGAGAAAACCCAACTCGATCAAGGAGAGACTAGAAATAAAAATTTTATCTACATTTTATTTAAATTTAATTGCAGGTTGAAGGGGATGAATTCTTGACCTGTAGGAAGAAATTAAGACTGTGTTTTATACATTGCCTAGTGATCAATTTGCCTAAGGCAAGTTAGTTCACTTCTTGCACCTGTCGTTTCGCCGTATTTGTATTTTTCTCAATTCGGACTTGGTTTTTCTCTTGTACCTCTTAAATTAAGTGCGAAACTCTTTATTTTGTATTTCTGTGAAAGACACTTCACTTGTAACCAACAAGTCACAAATTCGAAACATCATAGAGATAAATAGGGAATCACTGTTGATCCTCTAGAAAAAGCATAAATTCCTTAGAAATGGTCTATGGACTGATGAGGGGCTCAAGGCTGGTCAAACACAAGTTGCACAAGTCATTCAAGTACCAAGTGGTCCAGTCACAAGAGCTCGTGCCAAGAAGATGCGTGAATCTTTACAAGCCCTTGTGAGTACAATCCAAGGCCGCATTTGAGATGATTTAAAGATTATTGAAGGCTTGGAGAATGAAGATTCAAAACTTTACACATTGCTCCAAGTAGAAGACCCTCCAGCGCCTGTTGCTAGTTAGGCGTGCCCTCACCTAGCGGTCACGCTTAAGGAAGAGCTAAGCTAGTTCTATTATTTATCTTTTTATAGTTAAATATTAGTTAAAGTCAGTCCATTATGAACTTAGGGCTGGCCGATTCCTTTTCATTAATTGGTTGGTTTAGTTTAGTCAATTTTGGGATTAGGGTTAATGCTTGTAAAGGCTATAAATAGCCATACTTCCTCCTTGGTAAGGGATTTTTCGGAAATTACATAATATTTGTGAGTTTATTCACTTTTCTCTTCCAAGAGAGCTTTGCTTGAATACTTGAGAGATTTCTTGAGTTATTCAAATTGAACTTATCAATCAAGTATACACCTTGACTGTGGCGTTCTTCTATCCAGATCGTTGGTTCACTAAATCGTTAGTTGTTGGGTTGAGATTCATCTTAGTTCATCAACTCGGGGTTTAGAGGGGTCATACGTGCCGCCTTTTCAACTTGATTGTTCGTCTAGATCCGCGCATTCGTATCAGTTGGTATCAGAGCTAGTCGACAACATCAAGTATATCCCATTGCGTCTTGTAAGTTTTCCTGAGAAAAATTTTTTTTTTTTTCCGTTTCTTATAGTGTTAAATTCTGGTCGTATAGGAATTCCATAAGCGGCTAGGGTTTTGTCTTGTGTTCTTGTTGTTTTATCCTTGTTTTCGTTGATTGTCTTGAATTTTCGTGTTGGTTGTTGTCCGCAATTCATCCATTGTGTGTCTTGATTTCTTGGGTCTTGTGTCTTGTATCTTGAAGTCTTGAACTCATATAGAGTCATCCAATAAAAATAAAAAAAAGGGTTACTGTTCATCAGGCACTATTCACCCGAAACCACTGTTCATCCGAAAAAGAGAGGGGCAAAACTATTTTCTGGTTGTGTCTTGATGGAACCATGGCTGAACTTGAAATTTCCTAGCTTCCTTGATATTGTGGGGATTGAATCTTGAAGTTCTTGGGCTGCAAAATTGATGTCTTGAACTTCTTGAAAATTGGTGTTAGGGTTTTCTTGGAAATTACGCTAGGGTTTTGTAGTTTCTTGAATTTTCGTGGGCTGCCATCAAGTTTTTGTTGGATATTGTTGTTCAAACGCTTGAAATCTGGAAATTTTGATTGAATCTTGAAGTTCTTGGGTGGGAAACAAGGGTTCTTGAAAATCTTGTTCTGAACCTTTCCAAATCTTGAACCTACAAAACAAAACCAAAGTTCTTGTCTCGAACTTGCGACTGCCCTTGCTCAAATTTGACACAAAAAACCTTGTTTCTTGTGTGTAGGATCCGAATTGAAAAAGAAAGAACGATCCATCTTGCAAAAAAAAAAACAACGCAAGAAAGAAAAAGAAAACACAAATCGGATTTCAAGAACAAGAAAATAATTTGCTTGGGTAGCCTAGCCGAGCTTGGGTTGAAAGAACAAACCTTGTTGCCTTCAATCTTGAACTATTGGCCGCCTCTCTTTGTCCACGAAATACCAGAAAACCAGCAGCCATTAACACCCCAAAACAACCAAGAAGCCTTGCTATTAAATAGCCACAAAAGGTGGGAAGATAAGATAGGGTTTCCTACTTTGTAGCCACCTCTTGCTTTTGTTTCTTGATTGTGGTTTGTGCCAACTGCCCAGCCGATCCTTGGTGCATATTTTATAGTATTTCCAGCCAATAAAAACGTGGTTTACAAGTCCCAAGAGTCCTACTCAGTTTTGGATTCCACTTGGTAGTTAACTCCTAAAATTAGCTACTAGTCACAAACCAAATTTTCCCTTTCTTGATTTTTTTTGGGCGGACAGCTTAGGGTATTTTTCCAGCATATTATACATTTCCTTTTGTGTCTTAAAATCAGTCCAATAAACTTCCAAAAATCACAGCCTTCATCCGCCACACTTGGGTGTAATTTGGTTCAAGTTTGATTGAATTTCTTCAAGAAAATTCTGATTTCTTCAAGAAAAGCAATCTAGTGACTTGAGAAGTGATTGGTGAGATCATTAGAGTGTTTTAATACACTTGAGTGAAACACGAGTGTGAGTGATTTACTAAGGGAGTGAGTGAGGTGTTATTTCCACTAACCCTATTTTTGCAGGAATACCTCAACATGTCCGAAGGGAAGGAAACTACTCCTTTTGATATTAAACTTGTGATGGATGCTATGACTGATAAATTGCTCAAGATAATGAAACAGGAATTAGAACCATTGCATGAGAGGATGGATAGTCTCGAACACTCCCAAACCAATTCTAAGTCCCGGAGACACAAAGCGCCAACCCGTGACTATGAAAGTTCCAACTCCGAGGAGGAATATGGGGAGGAATAAACACCGCAAAGCTGGTGTGGATCCAATCAAAGGCGTTAAAATGCAATTGCCTACTTTCCAAGGCAAATCCGACCCCGATGTCTATTTGGAATGGGAGAAACGAGTGGAGTTGATCTTTGATTGCAATGATTACACCGAGGAGCAGCAAATGAGACTTGCAGTCATGCAATTCACCGACTACGCCATAGTGTGGTGGGATCAAATCACTACTAGTAGAAGGCGAAGTGGTGAATACCCTATCACTACATGGACCGAATTGAAGGGTGTCATGAAAAAATGCTTTGTTCCTAGTCACTACCACCGTGACTTGTACCTCAAACTTCAAAATTTGACACAAGGAACCAAAAGCGTGGAGGACTACCATAAGGAGATGGAGATAGCCATGTTAAGGGCTGACATTGTCGAGGACCGGGAAGCTACTATGGCACGATTTTTAAGTGGATTGAGGCCTGAAATAGCGGATCAAGTGGAGATGCACCACTATGTGGACCTCCATGATATGCTAGACAAAGCTATTAAGATTGAAAGGAGGCTCAAGAGGAGGGGTCCAATTCGACAAAATTCCAACTTCCAAGCTGGAAATTGGAGAAACCAACCCTTCAAGAGGGAGGTTAGCCCCTCTAGTGCATTCCCTTTGACCAAACAAGGTGGGACAACCAAGGAATCACTAAGGCCGAATGCAACTTCCTCAAAACCACCCTCAAGGGGCGATGGTAGGCCTACTCATGAGGTAAGCAAAGTTCGAAACCGAGACACTAAGTGCTTTAAGTGTCAAGGATTTGGGCATATTGCTTCCCAATGCCCAAATCAAAGAGTTATGCTTATGCTACCAAATGGGGAAGTAGAAACGGATGAGGAGGATGAGTGTGAGGACATGCCTCCCTTGGTTGAGGAAGATGAGGAATTTGAGGAGATACCAGCTCATGGTAAAGTTGGTATGGTTGCAAGGCGAGCTCTAACTACTCAAGCTGGTAGAGATGACCTTCAACGAGAGAACATATTTTACTCAAGGTGCCATGTGATGGACAAGCTTTGTAGCTTGGTAATTGACCCAGGGAGCTGTACCAATGTTGCTAGTGCACTCATGGTGGAACGATTGAACTTGCCAACAAGTGATCACCCCCGACCTTACAAACTACAATGGTTGAATAATAGTGGTGAGGTACGTGTTCATAAGCAAGTTTTAATTAATTTTGCCATCGGTAGATATAAAGATGATGTTTTATGTGATGTTGTGCCTATGCAAGCTACTCATATTATTTTGGGTCGGCCATGGCAATTTGATAAAAGGGTCATTTTTTATGGATTCTTGAATAAGTATTCCTTTGTGCATAATACTAAAAAGATCACACTTGCACCTCTTACACCTCAACAAGTGCATGAGGACCAAATTGGGTTGCAAAAGGAATATGACATACATTGTGACAATAAAAAGAAAAATTTGCATGATACAAAGAGCAAAATGGCCGAACCATTTTCTCATAAAATTGACACTTCACATTCGGCCATTGAAGGAAAGAAGGAGAGAAAATCCATCATGCTTGCTAGAACTAGAGATGTGAGAAAGGCTTTGCACTCTAACCAGATTTTGCTTATCTTGTTTTGTAAAGAGTCTTTGCTCACTAATGAACTTGGTGCTTCCTTGCCTAGTGCTATTGCTAACCTTTTACAGGAGTACCAAGATGTATTCCCTGAGGATATACCTAATGGGTTACCACCTTTGAGGGGAATTGAACATCAAATTGATTTCATTCCTGGTTCTTCCCTTCCAAATAAGGCACCATATAGGACTAATCCGGAGGAAACTAAGGAGCAACAAAGGCAAGTAGAGGACTTGCTTAGTAAGGGCTGGATTCAAGAGAGTCTAAGTCCTTGTGCTGTACCTGTCCTACTTGTGCCAAAGAAAGATGGAGGATGGAGGATGTGCACCGATTGTAGAGCCATAAATGCCATAACGGTAAAGTATCGCCATCCCATACCTCGATTAGATGACATGCTTGATGAGTTACATGGTGCTATTATATTTACTAAGATTGACTTGAAAAGTGGTTATCACCAAATACGCATGAAAGAAGGGGTTGAGTGGAAAACAGCATTTAAAACAAAACATGGTCTGTATGAGTGGTTGGTCATGCCTTTTGGCTTAACTAATGCACCTAGTACCTTCATGGGGTTAATGAACCATGTTTTGCGTTCTTTTATTGGTCAATTTGTGGTAGTCTACTTTGATGACATTTTGATCTATAGTAAGAGTGCAGAAGAGCATGTTGTGCATGTACGAATGGTCTTAGATGCACTTCAAAAGGCAAGCCTCAATGCTAACCTTAAGAAGTGTACTTTTTCCACTAACCAACTTGTCTTCCTAGGTTATGTTGTGAGTGAACAGGGAATACGAGTTGACCAAGAAAAGGTGAAGGCCATAAATGAGTGGCCAATTCCAACCAGTGTAAGTGAGGTAAGGAGTTTTCATGGCTTGGCAAGCTTCTATAGACGCTTTGTCAAGGATTTCAGCACCATTGCTGCCCCACTTACAGCCATTATCAAGAAAAATGTGCCGTTCCAATGGGAAGAAGAACAAGCTAAGTCTTTCCAATTACTTAAACACAAGCTCACACATGCACCTGTATTAAGTTTACCTAATTTTGACAAGGCTTTTGAAGTAGAGTGTGATGCTTCTGGTGTAGGTATTGGAGCTGTGCTAATTCAAGAGGGGAAACCAGTGGCCTACTTTAGTGAGAAGTTGAATGGTGCTTCGTTGAACTACTCGACTTATGACAAGGAGTTGATGGCCTTGGTGCGAGCTCTCCAAACTTGGCAACACTACCTCAGACCTCGGGAATTCATACTCCACACTGATCATGAATCGTTCAAACACATCAAATCACAAACCAAATTGAGCAAAAGGCATGCGAGGTGGGTAGCTTTCATTGATAGTTTTGCTTTTGTCATCAAATATAAGGTTGGAAAGACTAATGTAGTGGCCGATGCACTTTCTAGAAGGTATACACTAATCACTACATTAGACACTAAGTTGCTTGGCTTTGAATTCATTAAGGATTTATACGCAGCTGACCTAGACTTTGGTGAGATTTTCACAGCCCTGCCACGAGTTACTCGTGAGCATTATTCTATGTCGCAGGGGTTCTTGTACTACAAAGGTAAACTATGTATTCCAATGTGCTCCATGCGACTTTTGTTGGTTAGAGAGGCTCATGGTGGAGGCCTCATAGGACATTTTGGAGTGGCCAAGACCTTGTCAATTCTCCAAGAACATTTCTACTGGCCTCGCATGAAGAGGGATGTCGAGAGGCATACACAAAGGTGTGTAACTTGTCACCAAGCAAAATCAAAGGTACATCCCTATGGACTCTACACTCCTTTACCCATTCCACATGAACCTTGGGTAGATTTGTCTATGGACTTTGTACTTGGATTGCCCAGAACTAGACAAGGGCATGACTCCATTTATGTGGTAGTTGATCGTTTCTCAAAGATGGCTCACTTCGTTCCTTGCCGTAAAACTGATGATGCTAAACATGTGGCTGATTTATTCTTTAGAGACATAGTGCGTTTACATGGGGTACCTCGTACCATTGTTTCTGATAGGGATGTAAGGTTCCTTAGCTACTTTTGGAAAACTTTGTGGTGTAAACTAGGGACTAAATTGCTTTTTTCTACTTCTAGTCACCCACAAACTGATGGACAAACTGAAGTGGTTAATCGGACTTTATCTACGTTGTTGCGAGCAATTATTAAAAAGAACATTACCTCTTGGGAAGATTGCTTGCCTCATGTTGAATTTGCATATAATCGCACTGTGCATACTTCTACTCAATTTTCACCTTTTGAAATTGTTTATGGATTTAACCCTCTCACACCTTTAGACTTGTCTCCTTTACCTATTTCTGAGAGAGTTAACCTAGATGGTAAGAAAAAGGCTGAGTTCGTGCGGGATTTGCATACCAAAGCTAGAGCTAATATTGAGAAACGTACCCTTCAATACATTCAAAGTGCCAACAAGGGACGTCGCCAGATGGTGTTTGAACCAGGTGATTGGGTTTGGATACACATGCGAAAGGAGCGTTTTCCAACCCAAAGGCGCAACAAACTACTTCCACGGGGTGATGGGCCATTTCAAGTTGTGGAGCGCATTAATGACAATGCCTACAAACTTGACCTTCCAGGTGAGTATGGAGTACATGCTACTTTCAATGTGGCTGACTTGAGTCCTTTTCATGCAGACGACGAGCTTGATTTGGGGACAAATCGCCTACAAGAGGAGGGGATTGATGAGGGGCTCAAGGCTGGTCAAACACAAGTTGCACAAGTCATTCAAGTACCAAGTGGTCCAGTCACAAGAGCTCGTGCCAAGAAGATGCGTGAATCTTTACAAGCCCTTGTGAGTACAATCCAAGGCCGCATTGGAGATGATTTAAAGATTATTGAAGGCTTGGAGAATGAAGATTCAAAACTTTACACATTGCTCCAAGTAGAAGACCCTCCAGCGCCTGTTGCTAGTTAGGCGTGCCCTCACCTAGCGGTCACGCCTAAGGAAGAGTTAAGCTAGTTCTATTATTTATCTTTTTATAGTTAAATATTAGTTAAAGTCAGCCCATTAAACTCTTAGGGCTGGCCGAATCCTTGTCATTAATTGGTAGGGTTAGTTTAGTCAATTTTGGGCTTAGGGTTAATGCTTGTAAAGGCTATAAAATAGCCCTACTTCCTGCTTGTTAGAGATCGAAAAATTACATAATTTTGTGAGTTTATTCACTTTTCTCTTCCAAGAGAGCTTTGCTTGAATACTTGAGAGATTTCTTGAGTTATTCAAATTGAACTTATCAACCAAGTATACACCTTGATTGTGGCGTTCTTCTATCCAAGTCGTTGGTTCACTAGATCGTTAGTTGTTGGGTTGAGATTCATCTTAGTTCATCAACTCGGGGTTTAGAAGGGTCATACGTGCCGCCTTTTCAACTTGATTGTTCGTCTAGATCCGCACATTTATATCATGGACTCTTTGTTTCTTTATTTAAAACTAAGGGAGACTGTTTTAAGTTCTAGTATGATGACAAAGCTATGAGAAACTATTAGCAGTCCTTGATAAGTGACTAATTTATATAATAATTGAATGACATTTTATGTTATTTTTAGTCACTTTGGTTATATTATTGGAAGAAAATGAATCATTTTGGCTAAAATTGGTGAAAAATGTTCTTAAGTGATTAAATGAGGTTTTTATCACTTTTTACTTGTATTTTATGCATTCTGATAGTTTTGACATATTTTCGTATTTCGGCTATAACTTGAGATACAGCGATCGGATTGAGATGATTCTTAAACCAATTTGAGGATAAGACATAGATCTACAACTTTGGCGAAGACATAGAAATCCAGTTCTAAGGTTTTCCAGGTCAAAAAAGCCGAATTACAGTAGCCAATTTCTTTTGGTCGAAGCTGAAACAAGGCAGTGAGTAGTAAAGGGTATTTCGATCATTTCTCAACCTACACAAATTCAAATGAGGTGATTCTTGATGCATTGGAAAGTTAACTCAAAGTGCTATAAGTTTTCTGTTTGGCCAAGAATTAATTCAACTTCTATCATCAAGAAAAGTTCAGTTGAAGTTGAGGCAAAATCAGAGCAGTAGTGAAGTTTGAACAAAAATTGCATAAAAAGGTTACTGTAGCAATCCGGCCATTTTCTGGCCGGATTGTGGTCAGAAAAGGCTACTCTTTACGCAGATAACTTGATTTCACCTCCAATAAGTCATATGTAAGTCACATGTAATGCTAGACATGTGACAAACACTTTGCAGCTGTAAAAGGGAGGTGTAAACCTCATTCATTGACCACCTTTTACCTTTATATAACCAAAAACTTGCAAGATTCAAGGAGAGACATACGGGAGAAAGCTTGGGAGAGCAGAAATGTAGTTCTTCCATTTTCTTAATGTTAGGTTAGTTTAGAGTAGTATAACTCATCCACTCTTGTATATTAGCTAGATTAGGATGAAGATGAGGATGAAAAAGGAGGAGTTGAAGCTCATGTGACAAGGGTTATCTCTTCTCCAACTTAAATATGATTAATATGCAAGTTTTGGATTTTGTGTTTATTATGTATCTTTAAAGTTTATGCCTTGGGTTTGGTTGAACTTTCTATGATTGTTAGTGTTTATTATTTGGCTATTTGATTGCTATGATTTGAGTAAGTTATTTAGCACTTTAACTCTTTCAATCATAATTAATCTGGTACCATTAATTGTGATTATCTAAGGTGTTGTTTCTGTAATGAAAATTGAGATTTAACACTGATAAGGGTTTATTTTACGTATTTTTAAGTGCATTTTATTAGTTAATTTTGGTTTGATTATTTAGTTTTATAACTAAAATAACTAGGTTTTGATAAAAATATACATTTTTGGTAAAAGTGGCTAATATTGCATTCTTATTGATTTTAATGGTAAAAATTTTATTTTCTTACAGGAGTAATGATTTAATCACCAAAGGATGTCAAATGAGGTGAAAAGTAGATAATTGGTGATGAATTCAAGTGGTTAAAAAAGAAATGAAGTAAAAAAAGTTTAAGTGAAGAAATGCAGTTCAAGATAGTTTTGACACTCTTCGGTATTTCAACTATATTTGGAGCTACACTTATCGAATTGAGATGATCTTTATATCATTTTAAAGCTAAGAAAGAGACCTACAATTGGTATGAAGACATCGAAACCCAATTCTGCTGCTTTCATGGACAAACAGTTGAAATACAGAAGCTGCATTCTATGGTCGAATATTGAAGCAGGGGTTTGACCAGGTGATAGTATTTCGATCATATCTCAGGGTACAAAGCTTCGATTTGGATGCTTCTTGAAACATTGTAAAGCTAGCTCAAAGGGCTACAACTTTTGTGTTTTGCACAAAATCTAGTTCGGCCTTCACCATAGAGAAATCACAGTTGAAAAGAGGCCAATTTCACAGAGTTGAAAACGTGAGTTGACAAAACGTGGGTTGATGCCGCATTTTGTGTAGTCGTGTTTTGTAGCCGAAAATCTACAATTTGCTCAGCCATTTCTCTTGTGTTCATACTACTTTCTAGTTATAAGTTGCAAAGGAATTTGGTGCACATGCTTCAGAAGACAAAAAAGCAGACAATATGGCTTATTGTCAAGTCAAAAAGCTTTGTTATTGACTATCTTAACAAATCTGAGATTTGGGAATCAAGAGGTGGAAATTTGACCAGTGAAAAAGGAGCTTTGATGCAGTTTTTATGGAGAGAAAGAGGAGAGGTCAGAAGATCATACATAGCCAGATTTTCTTATAGCAAACTCTCTCTAGCTAGTAAATTTTGCAGGAACACTTGGAGGCTTCATCTTGTAATCATCTAGTACAAGACACGGTAGAGTCTTGGAGGGTTTCACCATTACTTGGCTAAGCTTGTCTTTATCTTTCTTGTACTTGTAAACTGAGATGTTTTCCATTAATGAAGTTATGAGTTTGATTATTATATCATCAATGAGTAGCTAAATTTCTATATCGAGAGAGTAGATGAAACTTATGGCCAAGTGATATGAATTGAATGTGATTTATACTTGTTGTATCTTGTATTAACTTGTCTACTTGTGTATGCTTGATTACTTGTTGTTGTTTGATCACTAATAGCAGGTTTATAGTTGTTATTACTTATTGAGAAATGGTAAAAATAATGGAATAACATGAGTGGAGTTTGAGTTGTATATTCATGAGCATAGAAATACATTCAAGTGGATTAAATCTGCATTTCATGCATGAACAAGAGCAATTTCAGTTTTCACCAAGAGATTAGGAAAAACTAAGCTGTTTTAGACCAATTTTGTCATGAGAATGAAGTTTTGGCAATTTTGGAAATGAATCCCTGGTTAAACAAGAGTAGTAACAAGTGTTAAATTCATTCATTTGGATCATTTGTACCATAAGTGGAATCTACATCCCTAGATTCAAGTATTTGGTGAATTTTTCTCCATTTGTGATATTGCAATTATCTAGCTAAGAATTTTAGATAGTAAAAAGATTGTAGTCAGATTTAATTCTGAATTTTCTGCTCAAATATATTGTGAGTCTAAATAATAGAGTAAATTAGGATCTAGTAATTGTTTAAGTTGCTCCTCGTGGGATCAACTCGATACATACCTTACATTATGATTTTGGCCTGTATACTTGCAGTCAAACGGGTATAAATTCGGATTTAACTTGCACTTGTAGTAAAAACCCGTCAAACACTAGTTCAAGAAGTGCTAAATATAGGGAATACACTCACGAGAGTAGAGGTGCACCTATGTGGTTTTAGTGATTAATTTCATGTAATTTCATTGAAGAAATGAACTTGTAACTAATTTCATAACCATGAGAATAGGTATGGATTAGTTATAAGTATAGTTGATTCACTACGAAAGTAGGTTTCTTATGCATAAGGAAATTACATCATAACTAGCCTAGATAGTAGTACTCAATGATCTAAATATAGCACTTGCATGAGTAGTTAGGAATACCATAACCTAAGGAGCTTTCATTTGTTATTTTGCATAAGTTCAGTAGGTTTAGTTTCTTATAATTCATTGATAGTCTAAATAATAAAGAAGTTTTAGTAGTGCCCGTAATTGTTTAATCTTCCTCGTGGGATCAACTCGATACATGCCCTAAACTACTAATTTGACCTGTATACTTGCAGTCAAACGGGTATAAATCGGATTTTAACTTGTACGTATAGCAAAAATCCGTCAAGTTTTTGGCGCCATTGCCGGGAAAGATTTGTCAATATCGGTGCTAAGAACAACTTTATTAATTTAGATAATTTTTCTTATTTTTCTGATTTTTGTTGTGTCTTATGTGTTTTATGTCATTTTTAGTGTTTTGTTGAGTCAATTTTTGTTTTTTTTTTGTTTTAGTTTGTGCCTTTGAATCTATCCTTCTTAACTAATCTTGTTTTTGAGATTGTTTAAAAGTAATTTTAGGTGATGAAGAGGGAGGTCAATATGGAGGACAATGCTTGAGAAATGGAAGATCGGCAATGGATGGTTACTACGTACAAATCTCCTTCAATAGATGTAATCAAGAAATTGCTGAAGGTATATCTTTTGAAGATGGTTTGAAGTGCTTAAAGGCAAAATTTGATGTAATTATGTTACAAGTTCAAATGGACACAATTATGCATGAAATTGAGCAAAGGAGGAATGCTAATGCTTTTAACTCTTATCATATGATTTGTGACTTGTGTGGAGGTTATCATGCTACTTTTACATGTAGACAAGCACAAAATATGGATTATTATGATGAATTAGGGCATTACAATCCTTATTTTGATCAATATGGTGATAATTTGAGCAATTCTTATGCTTATGGTTGGAATAATCAATGTACTTATAGTGATTCTTCATATTTTTATGATTACCAACCTGAATATGTCCAATACGAATCAAAACTATCTTGGGAGTTGGCAATAAAAAAAATAATTAATGATCCTAAGCCAACTTGGGAGTTAGCTTTAGAAAAATTAGCTAATGGACTTTCCGACCGTTTTGATAGGGTTAAGGAAAGAATAGATGAATTAACTTCTCACTTTGGTAGAATACAAGAGCAATTGCATGCATTGTGTGAAGTTATTTCTTCTAATGATATACAAAATGACCCTAGCATAAATGGTGGGAATGTTATATGTGAAAATGGATTGCATTTTGATGAAAATGATGAATCTCAATTGTGTTTCAATGAGCAAATATTCATTTAACATGATAGTACCTTTGGAGCTAATTTTGAACCTCAAGAGGTGAGTTTTAATGACTCATTTTTCACCCCTCTTGAGGAGTGTATTGAAAATATAGGTTTTAAAGGTATTGTTGCCCAAGAAACCCTTATGACATCTCCTTTGGTGAGTTCTCAAGTGGTGCATATTCAAGGTAATATCTATGAAACACTTGAGATAGGTAAGTTACTTCCATCTCTCACATCATTAAAACATGTGGCTTTTTCTATAAAGTCATCTTTTAATGATCCACCACACTCTAAATTGGTGGATTATTCATTGACAAAACCCCCTTGAGAAATAAGGCAAAATAGTCAAGCCAACGACTATAAATAGAAGCGTTTGTTGGGAGGCAACCCAATGGTTTTGTTACTTATGTTTATTTTGGTGTAATTTTATGTTTAAATTATGTGTTTGAGTTATTTTAGTGTTTTTCATTTATAGGTATTGGAAATGGAAGCAAAAGTGACCAAATGAGGTGAAAAAAGAGAAATTTGATCAAGGAACTCAACCCCTCAATTTGAGTAATTGTTATTTTTGATTCGTTAGAAGGGGTTAAAATGCATGTTTTGATCATTTTACATGTGCATGCATTGATTATTTTGTTAAAAGAATGATCTAGAATGCATTTTGAGTATTTGGGGTAAAAGTCGTATTTTTAGAAAGTTGCAAAATTTCTGCAGAAAAACTGTAGAAATTGAAAACATGAGCTCAGAAATACGCGACTTCAATTCTACACCAACTACGAAGAAAATGCGACTTCAATACGCGACTTCAATTCAAAGTCGCGTATTCGTTTTCTGCAATATTAAAGAAAAACACGCATAAAAAATGCGACTTCAAGCTCGCGTTTTCTACACTCGTGTTTTAGGGTTCCTTTTTAAAGAATCACAATGCAAGTTCCTTATTCGTTCTTCATGTATTTCATTGTACCTTGTGTAGTTTATTGTATATTTTCTATAGGTACATCATCAAGACAAAGGTATAGGAGTTACGGATCGCCGTTATATGTTTATGAATGCCTTTGTTATCAACTTTGTTTCTCATTTTCCACTTTTAGGTTCGTATCACTAATGGTTATCTAATGGAACTCATGAAGTTATGGAAATAAGTGTACAATGGCTCGTGAACTTCATGCTTTGACATTTCGATCGCAACAATAGGGGAGTATTACATTCTTTATCTTATTTTTCCTTTTTACACATTGAGGACAATACGCATGTTAAGTGTGGGGGGAAGAATTGAGATTATATACATTGTATGTGATTGACTTGTTGGTTGCAAATATTGGACTTATGTTAAAATTCAAAATTTTTCTAAAATCTTGTCCAAAATTGCAAACTTGGCCCAAAAATTTTTAAATTTTTTCGATTTTATCCAAAAGGGTAACAAGTTCCATACAATTAGTAGTTCAAATTCCTTCTACATTTGAGATAAATATATGTGATTTGAAAACTTCTTTTCTCATTTAATTTGAAAATAACTATTATATGATTATAATTTTTGCATTTGTAGGAAAGTATATCTTGTAAACTGAAGAAAATTATGCCTTTTTTTTTTGCATATTTAATGAAATTTCTTCTCTTTATTGGATTTTATAAGTTAAGTGATAAATATGGTCAATAAGTGCAATACTCTTCTCATAATTATTCTTTTGAGGAAATTATTATTATCTTTGCTGTTAAAAAAAGAAAAAAAAAAGTGGAAAGAAAAAAAAGAGAAAAAAAGAAAAAAAAAAAGAAAAATGAGATTTGTTCTACTCCATTGATTCTTGTACTTAGTAACTGGGAGTCTTCATCTACAAATGTCGACTTTTGCGTAAAACGGTACTCGAATTAAGAGTATGTAAAGCAACTTGAGTATGTGAAGTGTCGAGTAACCGGTAATCTTCATCTAAAAATGTTGATCCTCACATCAAAAGACATTCTCACATCTTAAGTAATATTTAGCTATGTGAAAAGAATAAATCCCTCTTTAAGTTTGAATAAGAGATGATCATGAGTTTAGAAAATATTTTATTGACCATATGAGTTACTTGCTTGTAAAATTGGGTAAGGATAAGAAATTGACTTGAACTTGTTATAATGGCGGTATAATTGGCTCTCATTTACTTGATATTATGAGTACTTGAGGATTAATAGATGATTGCATAATGGTTATTTACCTTGTTCTTGAGGAAATGAAGTTGAATGGTACACATATGTTTATTTTGAAAATGTTGGATCATTGTTGGTTTGTATTTCTAATTGCTTGAGGACAAACAATGGTTCAAGTGTGGGGGTATTTGACAAGTAGATATTTTACGTATTTTTAGTGTGTTTTATTGGTTAGTTTTGGTGAGTTTTATTTAGTTTTATAGTTAATAAACTAGGATTCTAGTGAAAATATACATTTTATGGTTAAAGTGTAAAAATTACATTTTATGAATTTTTATGGTAAAAACTTCATATTTTGTAGGTTTAATGATTCAATCATCAAATGGATTGCATTGAGAACATAATTGGATGATTGATGATGGTTTAAAGTGATAAAAATAAAATATGAAGTGTAAAAGAGAAAATGCAATTTAAGGACAAAAGAATGCAAGAAAAGTCAAAGTCTGCTGTCGAAAGCTGACAATAGAGCTCTGACCAGTCAGTGGTATTTTGATCATATCTCGGTCCCTAGAGCTCCAAATGGGATGATTTCCAAGACATTGGAAAGATAATTCAAAGATCTACAACTTTCTTGTTTTACAGAAGAGCTAGTTCTATCTCAATCATAGAGAAAATTGTAGTTGAATTGTCCAGATTCTGGTCAGAAATGGTTGCTCTCCACTTGTGCAACTTATTTCTGTCTTCAATAATTCACAACTATTGATGAACGTGTAACAACCAATTAGCAACTAATTGTGGATGAGCTAAAGTTTATGTGTCCCTCATATCATTAGAACATGCGACTTTTGCTATTAAGTCACCTTTTAATGATCCACCACGGCCTAAAATGGTGGATTATTCGTTAACTAAACCTCCTTGATAATGAGGTGAAATAGTCAAACTAATGACTATAAAAAAGTGCCAGTTGGGAGGCAACCCAATGATTTCTTATTTTTAGTAAGTTTTTGTTGTTTAATTAGTGTTTTTGTGTGTTTTATAGGTGGCAATGGTAATGATATATGCAATTGTTTCAAGAGCAAAATAGTTTAGAAGGAAGAAAAAATGGAGTATTCTTGTTCAATTGATCCTTTTGATGCCTTTAAAGTGTTTTATTCTAAAGTTATATTGATGCATGATTTCATGTTTCAAAGTGCAATCGATTGAGAATGCACATTTTTCATGTTTAAGGTGAAATTTTCTTGAAGAAAATGAAAAGAATCGAAAATTGGGTGAGTTAAAAACTTGGTTAAATAGAAAACGGAAGGAAAAACTGCACAAAATAAAAAATTTCTGCAGCAAATTCGGCCTTATATCTGGCCGGATACTTGGCCGAATTAACAGGGGAACGAAAAAAAATTTTTTGGACATACTACCTTGAATCCGGCCGAATATGCAAAAATTTTTTTAAAAAAAGGTGCTTGGCCAGAATCCGGCCGGATATCCGGCCAGTGATTCTGGCCAGAGGCGCGCAATAAGGGGAATCTGCACTCCCTTCTTTTCTTCTTCAACCTTCACACACACTCGCACCTTAAACACACACTACTCCTAAAATCCATCTTTTCACTCTCAATTCTCCAAACTAAATACACCAAAACACCCTCATTTTCTCTTAAGAGTTGATTCCATAGTTTAAATTTCTTCAAAAATAAGTTTTAATTCAGATTTGAGCTTGACAAGAATAAGGGTGTCAAATTTTTGAACTCTCTATTTGAGGCCGAATTGGAGTGAGTTTTTTGGGGGTTTTTTTACCATTTGCATCCATAATCATCAACAAACAAGTTTGAGGTAACAAATCTTCACCAAATATTATCATTTGAATTTTGCAAATTATCACTTTTTCTAATTTTGGGTAATTTCAAATTTTTTCTCATTTTGTGAAGTTTGATGCTTTTTATTATGCTTATTGAGCTTATTGATGATTATTGGTGATGTTTAACTCATGGATTTGTGATTATTTGGTGAATTTAATAATTTTTAGCTAATTTTGAGGATTAATTTGATTTGATAATTATTAGCTAAATTCTTGAGCTAATTGGATTAAAGAAAAATGTAGGAGATTAATGGATTGCTCTAGGATATTTACATGCTAAATTTAGGCTTAATTGGTTATCCTTTGATTTTTGGTATGTTTATTCTAGAAATTTTGGTGAAAGGTGAATTAATGACCTTTTTAAGTCTAAAACTCATGGTTAAGGTGCTATTTAGCATTTAATTATGCTTATTTAGGACATTTGGGAGTAAGTTGTGCATTTATTTAATTGATCCCTCTAATGGGTTTTATATTCTTAAATGTTTCAATTAAAAAAAATAAAAAATAAATAAAGAAAAGGACCACTTGTTGATTTTTAATCAATTGTGATGCTTACTTATGGTGTTAATTGCTAATTATTATGTAAGTAAGTTGATAAGTTTGTCTCTTTAAAGATAAAGGTAAATGAGTGTTCATTATCTTTATCTATCAATGTACCAATTAAATGCAGTTAATGTTTAATAATTGAATTTAGGTACAATGGCTCGCACTAAGAAAGTTGGAGTAAAATCTCCCCCTCCCAATAGGAGAGGAGAAGTTTCGACATTTAAACCACCGCGCATGAAAAGAAAAGCAGGTGATAAGAGTTTATTTTACGTATTTTTAAGTGCATTTTATTAGTTAATTTTGAGTTGATTATTTAGTTTTATAATTAAAATAAAGAGGTTTTTGGTAAAATTATATATTTTTGGTAAAAGTGGATAATATTGCATTTCTATTGATTTTAATAGTAAAAACTTCATTTTTATGCAGGAATAATGAATCAATCACCAAAGGAGGTCAATTGAGGTGAAAAATAGAGATTTGGTGATGAATTTAAGTGGCAACAAGAAGAATGAAGTGAAAAACGTTCAAGTGAGGAAATGCAATACAAGTCAGTTTTGACACTTTTCAGTATTTTGACCATATCTGGAGCTACACTTATCGGATTGAGGTGATTTTTATACCATTTTAAAGCTAAGAAAGAGACCTACAATTCGTATGAAGACATCGAAATCCATTTCTGCCATCTTCATGGGCAAAACGTTGGAATACAGAAGCTGCACCCTGTGGTCGGAAGTTAAAACAGAGGTTTGAACAGGTGACAGTATTTCGATCATATCTCAGGCTACAAAGCTCCGATTTGGATGATTCTTGAAGCATTGGAAAGCTAACTCAAAGGGCTACAACTTTTGTGTTTTGCACAAAAGCTAGTTCGGCCTTTATGATAGAGAAAATCGCAGATGAAATAAGGCCAAAGTGAATACGCGAGTACACAAAACGTGACTTGTAACCGCGTTTTGTGTAGGCGCGTTTTATAGCCGAAATTCTGCAATTTGACTCAGCCAATTCTCTTGTGTTCATACCACTTTCCAGCTATAAGATGCAAGGGAATTCGGTGCACATGCTTCAGAAGACAAAAGGGCAAGAAAAGTGGCTTATTTTCAAGTCAAAAATATTGGTTTTTGACTATGCTAACAAAGTGGAGATTTGGGAATCAAAGGATAGAATTTGACTTGGAAAAATGGAGCATTTGAGTGTTTTTTATGCAGAGATATGGGGAGAGATCTGGGAACCATTCGTAGCTTAGTTTCTGACAGAAAAACATAGTCTCTCTAGCTAGGTACTTGCAAGGGACAATTGAGGTTTCATCTTGTAATCATCTAAGTTCAAGACAAGGAGATTTTTGGAAGGCTTCACCATATCTTGGCTAAGACTTTCTTTACTCTTTTTGTATTTGTAAATTTATGATGATTTGCATTAATGAAGTTATGAGTGTTTCATCATTCATGAGTAGCTAATTTCCTTTATCTAGGGAGTAGATGAAGCTTATGGCCAAATGATATGAAGTGATTGTGATTTATGCTTGTTATGTCTTGTATTAACTTATCTACTTGTGTATGTTGGATTACTTGTTGTTGCTTGATCACCAATAGCAGGTTTATAGTTGTTTTTACTCATTGAGAAATGGTAAAAATAATGGAATGACATAAGTAGAGCTTGAGTAGTATATTCATGAGAATAGAAATACATTCAAGTGGATGAAATCTGCATTTCATGTGTGAATAAGAACAGATTTAGTATTTACCAAGAGATTAGGAAAAACTAATCTGTTTTAACCCATTATTATCATGAGAATGTGATTTTGGTATTTCTGGAAATGAATCCTTGGTTAAACAAGAGCAGTAACAAGTGTTGAATTAATTCATTTTAGATCTTTTGTGTCATAAGTGGAATCTACATCCCTAGATCTTAATATTTAGTGAATTCTACTCCTATTGTGAAATTGCATTTATCTATTTAAGAATTTTTGTAGTTGAATTAAAATCTGAAGTTTCTGCTCAAATTAATTGTGAGTCTAAATAATAGAGTAAATTAGTATCTAATAATTGTTTTAAATTGCTCCTCGTGGGATCGACCCGATACACATCTCGTACTACAATTGCGACCTGTATACTTGCAGTCCAACGGGTGTAAATTCGGAATTAAACTTGCACTTAAAGTAAAAACCCGTCAAGTTTTTGGCGCCGTTGCCGGGGAGCGGCAATATTAGAGCCTAATCATCTTTATTAATTTAGACAGCTTTATTTTTTAGATTATATTTAATCTTATATTGTAATCAGTTTTTTTTTTTTTACCATTGAAGTTGCATAATATCCCTTATTTCTGTTTGTAGTGTATGCACCGGGAGTCTCGAGAAGTCGCACCTTTCGATCCAGAAATTGAGAGGACACTACGTAGACAAAGGAGGCACACACAACAGCAAGAGGAACAAGAGATTTGGCAACCGATAGAGGAAATTTTGATAGAACTACCATTTGAAGAAGAAATGGCTGAAAATGAAGCAAATAGGCGAGTTCTACGAGATTTTGCTCTACCGGGAACACAAGGATCTCAAACGAGCATAGCAAGGCCTACGGTAAATGCTAACAACTTTGAGATTAAGCCATCACTTATCCAAATGGTTCAACAATCTCAATTTGGAGGTAATGCTGTAGAAGATCCTAACTCACACTTAGCTACATTCTTAGAAATATGTGATACAATTAAAATGAATGGAGTTAGTGATGATGCTATAAGGTTACGGTTGTTCCCATTTTCATTAAGAGATAAGGCAAAAATGTGGTTACACTCTCATGCTCCTAACACTTTTACCACATGGGATGATTTATCAAGGGCATTTTTGAATAAGTATTTTCCACCTGGTAAGACTGCTAAGCTAAGAATGGATATCACTGGTTTTAGTCAAATGGAAGGAGAATCATTATATGAAGCATGGGAAAGGTTTAGAGATTTGTTACGGAAATGTCCACACCATGGACTACCCGAATGGCTGATTATACAAACCTTTTATAATGGTTTATCTTTCTCCACTAAAACTATTATTGATGCAGCCGCAGGTGGAGCTTTAATGGGTAAATCACCCCAAGAGGCTCATAATTTGATAGAAGAAATGGCAGCAAATAACTACCAATGGGCCAATGAAAGAGGTAATACGAGACGTCACGCAGGTATGATAGAAATGGACACTCTCAATATGCTGAGTACTCAAATGAATAATGTGATGAAATTGCTAAGTAGACAAGGTGGAGTTGGTCCAAGTTCATCTAATGCACACGTAGCTTGTTGCTCTTTCTGTGGAGGTGAACATGATATTAATGAGTGTGTTGATTCTGAGCAGGTACAATTTGTCAATAATTACAACCGAAATGCCCCAAATAATCCCTACTCGAATACTTACAATCCGGGGTGGAGAAATCATCCAAACTTTGGATGGAAAGATCAAGGCAATCAACAAAGGCCAACCAATCCGCCGGGATTTCAACCAAGGCAACCACAGGCTGAAACTAAACCAAGTTGGGAGATCGCGGTGGAAAAACTTGCTAAGGTGACTTCAGATAGATTCTCCGAGTTGAGGGGCGGTTGGACCAATTAGCTGGGATGTACAGAAACTTGGAGGTTCAAATTGGTCAAATTGCCAATGTGATCAACAATAGAAACCCTGGTGAATTACCAAGTAAAACCGAAGTGAATCCGAGAGAGCATGTCAATGCAATCATTCTTAGAAGCGGTAAAACGGTTGAGGGATTCGATTTTGAAAATTCAGGTGGTGAAAAAGACAAGAAGCAAGCAATTGAAGGGGAGCAAGAAAGTCAAAATGATCATGTTATCATTGATATTGATGCACTTCATCCCAAATTAAATTCTAATTCTAATGTGATACCTTTTCCTCACAGGTTGAAGAAAGATGGACAGGATCGGGAGTTTGAAAAGTTCTTCAAAATGTTTAAACAATTGCACATTAACATTCCTTTCATTGATGCTATAACACAGATTCCCTCTTATGCACGTTTCTTGAAAGACATCATGTCAAAGAAGAGGAAAATTGTAGATAATGAGATGATAGCATTAACGGAAGAGTGTAGTGCATTGATTAAGAATAAACTCCCTCCTAAATTGAAAGATCCGGGAAGTTTTTCTATTCCTTGCACTATTGGTCAATTGCATTTTTCTAATGCTTTATGTGATTTAGGTGCAAGTGTGTCACTTATGCCGTTATCGGTTGCCCGGAGATTGGGACTTCAAGAGCTAAAAGCTACCAATATTACATTGCAATTGGCGGATCGGTCAATCACACGTCCCATGGGTATTTTGGAAAATGTGCTCATAAAGGTAAGACAATCTATAATACCTGTGGATTTTGTTGTCTTAGATATTGAAGAAGATGTGAGAATGCCAATTATTCTAGGACGACCGTTTTTAGCCACTGCACGAACTATGATTGATGTAGAAAAAGGTAAGCTTATATTACGGGTTAATGGTGAGGAATTGGAATTCAATTTGGAAAATAAAGAAGGGAATATAGAGCCTACTGCTCTTGTTTCTAATATGCCATATGATGAAAAGGTTAACCAAGAAAGGACCGAAGAAGTTAAATTTATAAATGTCCTTGGTACTAACTTTCATGGTGTAGGAACAAAGGAGGAGAAGATAAGGATGGAAGTTGGCTTAATAAATTCTCCATTCCATGAAGAAAATGGTGAAAAGTTGAGCCAATTCAGAAAAGACAAGCAAAATCCACTCCAAGGTGAAGTTGAGCCTCTCTATGACAAGTCTAATATTCCTCCTTGGCATTTGAGGAAATTGGACTATGAAGATCAATGCATGGTTCACCACATGGTGGATTGGCTCGGGAGTTTCGACGCATGGGGAGAAAATCTCTCTCTAATGCTCTAAAGTGATTCAACTTTTTCAGTCGAGCCAACGACTATAAACAAAAGCGCTAATTGGGAGGCAACCCAATATTTAGGTTATATTTGTTAACTTGGTGTGATTTTGTGGTTTGAATCAATGTTTTAGCTAAATTGTTGTTTTTGTAATGTAGGGTTGGCAATTGAAGGCAAGGATGACCAATTGAGTACAAAAAAGGCGAACTTTGATCAAACAACTCAACCCCTCGATTTGCGTTAAAGGTGTTTTTGATTCATTATAAAGGGGTAAAATGCATGTTTTTAATGTTTTACATTTGTTCCAGCCATTAAAATTGGCAAACAAATGATCTATGATGCATTTTGAGTCATTGGGGTACCTTTTGTAATTTTTCAAAAGTTGAAATTCTGCTAAAAATCGAAGCAGAAAACGCGTTTTCCAAGAAAACGCGACTCAAAGTCGCGTTTCTCAGAATCGCGTTTTCAATTCTGCGCCTGCAGAAAAGAAAACGCGTCTTCAAAACGCGACCTAAAGTCGCGTTTTAATGGAAGTCGCGTTTTCAAGCCTGGATCAAGACTCAAAAACGCGACTTCTGAAACGCGACTCTAAGTCGCGTATTCAAACACAGTCGCGTTTTAAGTGCTGCAAGATTTGGGAAGAAAACGCAATTTCAGAAACGCGAGTTGAAGGCGCGTTTTGAGTCGCGTTTTGTGTGTCTGAATATAGCCTTCAGAAACGCGATTTCAGCTTCATTTCTTCCTCTCTTTTTAATTTTTCAGGCGCGTTTTTCTTCTTCTCTTCTACCCACCTCACAAATCTTCATTTTTACTCCATAATCTTGCTAGAAATCATCACCCCAACACCTTTTGAGCTTCATACAACCTTTTTAACCGATTAAAATCCAAGAAAAACACCTAAAATCAGGTTTTTGAGGGATTGAAGGTTAGGGTTCTTAAACTCTAATTTCTTCAATTGGAGGTCAATTGGAGGTTGTTTCATAGGGCTTTTTGCATTTTTAGCATCACCAAACATCCTTCTATGTGATTGAGGTAAGTTTCTTCATCAAATCTTTTGATTTTAGAAGTTCATATTTTTTATCCTGAGCTATCTGACATCTTTTAATTTCGAAAATTTGATGAGGTTCATGGCTATTTTTGATTTTATTCATGATTATTATGATTGTTTAAGCATGTTTAAATGTTTAAATGTAGCAATTTATTGGTTTTCAAGTACTTTAAAATTCACAATTGCTATATTTAGATGAAATTGGAAAAAGGAACTAGGATGTCTTTGAGTCATTGGTGATGTTAAATTATGGTTAAAAATGGTTAGTTGATGATGTTTAAGCATGTGCATTGTGTATAGTGAGTAATTTGGTTGATTTGGTGAGTTAATTAGTTTAATTTTTGCCTAAACATGATTATAGCTAAAAGCATATTATTATTGTTAATTCTAAATAGTTATAATCATAATTGTTCCTATTTTCACTAATTAAAGTATAATTGATACATATCTTGTGTAATTTGGTGATTTTGGGCAACTTTAGGCAGAAAATATGTCTTGTACGATCATTGAATGATTAGAACTTGAGCAATTGTATTTGACGTTATTTGGATTAATGCTGAACTTTTGTTGCCAAATAATGAGTTGTAGTACATGTGGATAATTGAAATATTTTTTAGGTACTATGCCAAGGGGAAGAAGAGCGGTACTTTCATCCTCTAGTAGTGAGGAGAGGGAGGTTAATGAAGAGATGGAGGTGACTGAAGAGGAGAATTCACCTTCTCCTCCACCAATTAACCGTCGACCTGGTGAGGGCACCTCCCGTGGAGCGGGAAGATCGGTATTTGACAGTGCTAGGTTCAACACTCGCAGGAATCAGGAGTGGCATGAGGCGCGTGCTAATTTGGAGTTTTTGTTTGAGATGCACGTCAGTCCACCAGTTGAGATGATGTACAACATCTCAGAAGCTTTTGCTCAGCTAGGATGGGCTCCGATTCTCACCCTTCAAAACCATTACTACCCAGACCTGGTGCGCGAGTTTTACGCCAACATTGAAAGTAAGGCGCGCCATAGTGGAGAAATAATTGAGTCCTGGGTGCGTGGAAGACGAATCACCTTGTCACGGCAAGATTTGGCTGCTATTTTGGGGTGTATGGATGACGGACGTCCAGTAGACTTGAAGAAGGAGTTTGTTCCCCCGAATAGGAGGTGGGATCCATCATTGGCCATGGCTAGGTTTGGTCTCGAGTACCAACCTTTTCGCTCTACCAGAAAGGAGACTATATTGGCAAATGTATTCGAACCTCGTCATCGGCTTATCATTTACATGATGGCTCACAATGTCATCCCAAAGAAGACGGGGCACACGGAGGTTCGCAAGAGCGATATTTACTTCCTTGATTACATGTTCCACAACCGAACTTCCCCGTATGCTCGAATTTCATTGCCGAACATCATCATCAGCCACATTAGGTCTACGGCGAGGCGTAAGACAACTTCTTTCAAACTTTCATTTCCTCGTCTACTGACTTTAATCTTCCCCCGTTTTGAAGTTCCCTTGGAAGGCATGCGGCGGGAGTATGTTCCACCACGTGCTGAGATGACTATCACTACTCTTCGCCGCCTTGGTATTGGCACGGGAGACATTCCACGCCCTGTTCAGGAGCGGAGACAAAAGGCTAGACATGGTCGCGATGGAGCTGGACCATCTACTGCAGCACCACCTCCTCCTCCGCCACAGACCAACTGGCAGCGGCTTTTCGGTCGCTTGGACGACATCGACCATCATTTAGCCAGAATGGATACTCGCCTGGACCGAATTGAAGATCATTTAGGCACACGCCCACCTCCCATCGATGATGATGAAGATGACGATGAAGAGGATGATTGAGGCTGCCCTTTGGCTGGCTTTTCTTTTGTTTGCTTGTTATTTTTATCTTTTGTTTGAAAAATGTTAACTTACATTCCTTATTTTGAATATTGGAACTTGTGGCAGTAACTAGTAGATCGTTGACTGTGGATGGTTGAGCGGTCGATGACTCATGATTCAAGGCTTCACTGGACTGCAGTCATCTCACTTGGGGAGTCACTTGTTCCTTTCTTTTGTTTCTTTTCTTTTCTTTCCCTACACATTGAGGACAATGTGTATTCTAAGTGTGGGGGAAGAAATGTGTGGTACTTGTGATTTTAGTTGTGTTTGATATAATTCTTGTGCTTAAATGGTGTTTCTTGTGGTTGCTGGCAGGGAGATTTAGTCCACTTTTAAGGGGAGACTCTGTCAAAATTTTTCCAAAACCTTATACATATATATGTTATTAACTATAATAAATAAATAAAATTTTGTCACTTATCCTTTTGAAATAAATATATGCGGTTTTGATACTTCTTTTCTCATAAAATTTGGAAATGATTTTTATGTGATTATAATTTTTACATCTATAGGAAAGTATATCTAGTAAAGTGGAGAAAATTATGCCTACATTTTGTATATTTGATGAAAATTCTTCTTTTTATCTAATTTTATAAGATAAGAAATTAATATGGTTAATAAGTGTCATACTCTTCTCATGATTACTCTTAGAGGGAATTTTATTATATATTGTTAAAGAAAAAAAAAATGGTTATTCTACTCCAATGATTCTCGTACCGAGTAACCGGGGGTTGGCATCTACAAATGTCGACATTCGCGTAAAAAGGTACTTGAATTAAGAGTATGCAAAGCAACTTGAGTATGTGAAATGTTGAGTAACCGGGGATCTGCATCTAAAAATGTTGATCTTCGCGTCAAAAGGCATTTTTCACAACTTAAGTAATATTTAATCCTTAAAATATATATATATATATATATATATATATAAAAGTAAATTAAATCCCTCTTTAAGAAAAATAAGAAGTTGATCATGAGATTAGTTAGCATCTTTATTGACTATAGGAGTTGCTTGCTTGCGAAATTGGATAAAAATAAGAAGTTGAGTTGAATTGGTAAAATTATGGTATACTTGGCTCTTCTTTGCTTGATATTATGAGTACTTGAACTTAATGGAAAGATCACATAAGGGTTATTTACCTTGATTCAAGGAAATGGAGTTGAAATACTACATATGTTTATTTTAAATTTTTGGATCATTGATGGTTGGAATTTTATATTGCTTGAGGACAAGCAATGATTCAAGTGTGGGGGTATTTGATAAGAGTTTATTTTACGTATTTTTAAGTGCATTTTATTAGTTAATTTTGAGTTGATTATTTAGTTTTATAATTAAAATAAAGAGGTTTTTGGTAAAATTATATATTTTTGGTAAAAGTGGATAATATTGCATTTCTATTGATTTTAATAGTAAAAACTTCATTTTTATGCAGGAATAATGAATCAATCACCAAAGGAGGTCAATTGAGGTGAAAAATAGAGATTTGGTGATGAATTTAAGTGGCAACAAGAAGAATGAAGTGAAAAACGTTCAAGTGAGGAAATGCAATACAAGTCAGTTTTGACACTTTTCAGTATTTTGACCATATCTGGAGCTACACTTATCGGATTGAGGTGATTTTTATACCATTTTAAAGCTAAGAAAGAGACCTACAATTCGTATGAAGACATCGAAATCCATTTCTGCCATCTTCATGGGCAAAACGTTGGAATACAGAAGCTGCACCCTGTGGTCGGAAGTTAAAACAGAGGTTTGAACAGGTGACAGTATTTCGATCATATCTCAGGCTACAAAGCTCCGATTTGGATGATTCTTGAAGCATTGGAAAGCTAACTCAAAGGGCTACAACTTTTGTGTTTTGCACAAAAGCTAGTTCGGCCTTTATGATAGAGAAAATCGCAGATGAAATAAGGCCAAAGTGAATACGCGAGTACACAAAACGTGACTTGTAACCGCGTTTTGTGTAGGCGCGTTTTATAGCCGAAATTCTGCAATTTGACTCAGCCAATTCTCTTGTGTTCATACCACTTTCCAGCTATAAGATGCAAGGGAATTCGGTGCACATGCTTCAGAAGACAAAAGGGCAAGAAAAGTGGCTTATTTTCAAGTCAAAAATATTGGTTTTTGACTATGCTAACAAAGTGGAGATTTGGGAATCAAAGGATAGAATTTGACTTGGAAAAATGGAGCATTTGAGTGTTTTTTATGCAGAGATATGGGGAGAGATCTGGGAACCATTCGTAGCTTAGTTTCTGACAGAAAAACATAGTCTCTCTAGCTAGGTACTTGCAAGGGACAATTGAGGTTTCATCTTGTAATCATCTAAGTTCAAGACAAGGAGATTTTTGGAAGGCTTCACCATATCTTGGCTAAGACTTTCTTTACTCTTTTTGTATTTGTAAATTTATGATGATTTGCATTAATGAAGTTATGAGTGTTTCATCATTCATGAGTAGCTAATTTCCTTTATCTAGGGAGTAGATGAAGCTTATGGCCAAATGATATGAAGTGATTGTGATTTATGCTTGTTATGTCTTGTATTAACTTATCTACTTGTGTATGTTGGATTACTTGTTGTTGCTTGATCACCAATGGCAGGTTTATAGTTGTTTTTACTCATTGAGAAATGGTAAAAATAATGGAATGACATAAGTAGAGCTTGAGTAGTATATTCATGAGAATAGAAATACATTCAAGTGGATGAAATCTGCATTTCATGTGTGAATAAGAACAGATTTAGTATTTACCAAGAGATTAGGAAAAACTAATCTGTTTTAACCCATTATTATCATGAGAATGTGATTTTGGTATTTCTGGAAATGAATCCTTGGTTAAACAAGAGCAGTAACAAGTGTTGAATTAATTCATTTTAGATCTTTTGTGTTATAAGTGGAATCTACATCCCTAGATCTTAATATTTAGTGAATTCTACTCCTATTGTGAAATTGCATTTATCTATTTAAGAATTTTTGTAGTTGAATTAAAATCTGAAGTTTCTGCTCAAATTAATTGTAAGTCTAAATAATAGAGTAAATTAGTATCTAATAATTGTTTTAAATTGCTCCTCGTGGGATCGACCCGATACACATCTCGTACTACAATTGCGACCTGTATACTTGCAGTCCAACGGGTGTAAATTCGGAATTAAACTTGCATTGATAAAAAAAATCCCGTCAGCAGGTAAACATCTTGTACTTGAAGACGAACTCTCGTCCGAAGAAGAGGCTCAACAACAAGAAATTCAACAAAAGGAACAAGAGGAGCAAGTCCCTTTTGACAGGTTGCGCTTTACCTCCGCCGAAAATGAAACATAGTACAATACGAGGAGGGGAGCAAAAGTGTTGGTTGAGAAAGATGTAACTCCGGATATTGAGGAAGTTTGCCATCTCAAGGCCTCTTTTGCCAAATTGGGATGAGAAAACTTCTTTAACATCTCAAAAATTTATTATGAGGAGCTTGTCCAAGAATTCTACGCAAATGTGGAGGGCAAGAAGGTTTTTCACTTCGACACAGAAGTGATTACTAGTAAAGTGCGAGGAAGAAGAGTTCGACTCCATAGAGCTGATTTGGAAAGTTATCTTCAAGTTTCGGATGTGGGATATCAGGTTGATTTCAAAAAAACTTTCAAACCCCGGGATTTGGACTCTTGGAACATGCTAGAGACACTTGTACGCTTAGGGGTTGAGTACAAGTCTACTTGGAAGGCTGGGCGATATTCCGTATTGACCTCATCATTTCCGGAGTCTCATCGTCTTCTTATCTACTTGTTTGCTTCCAATATAATTCCAAGAGCAAGCGGAACAAATGAGGCGTGCACAAGTGATATCTATTTCTTGGATAAAATGGAGCATGGCTTAGAAAACATCCAAGGCATTCCATTGGGAAGCATTATCACCAACCACATGTGGGTTGTGGTTCGCAGTAACGACGTCAAACATGCTTTTCCATATACTCACTTCTTGACTTTGGTGTTTCAAAGGGTTGGAGTTGATTTTCTAATGCTATTCCTACATGCCTCAAGAAGAAGGACAGCTTCACATTGGATTTTTGCAGATTTCTTTTGAAAAACAAAGACGGAGGTGGTCCTTCAACTCAAGGAGATGCTCAAGGTGACATTCGGCAAGAGGAAGAAGCTGAAATTGCACGAATTGAGGAAACTCAAGGGGTCGAGACAACTGTCCCATCGGTCTTAACTGATCCGTCTTCCTCACGTCGTCCAACCTCACCTCAAGACACTTGGTTGTTTCTCAAGAAGATAATAGATAAGCTACTTTGCGTTGAGGCTGAGGTGAAGAAAAGTCGACAAGAGAACAAACAGAACTCTGAGCGTCTTCGTCGCATCGAGGCCAAGCTTGGTATTGAAGTTCCTTCGACTCTACCCTCTTTACCTGACCAAGTGACTACTTGAGAGACTACTCGTCACCACTTGACATTGCCGCTAGCTTTTCTTTTATTTTCCGTAGTGCTTGTAATGTTTACTTTTTAGTGGTTTTTCTTATTTCTTTTGTGTGAACTAATCCAAGTAATCTTCATCTCTGTTGTGGATTTCAGACTTCTTAAGGTTGAAAATTCATCACTTGGCTATAGATTTAGATACTCAAGTTCATATGAGTAGTATTTTCTTTACTCTTTATTTATTTTCCTTTTCTCACATTGAGAACAATGTGAAGTTTAAGTGTGGGGGAGGAAATATTTGAACTTGCATTTAAATGCCATGTGATAATATTTTGTGGATTTAAGTGCTTTAAAAATGTTGGAATTGTGTTTGAAATACTTGCCATGTGGATAATTTTCTTGAAATTGGGTTTGTTGGCGGGGAGTTTCGTCCAATTACAAGGGGAAACTCTATCAAAATTTTTCTAAAATCTTTTCCAATATTTCACTATGGCCCAAAAAAACTTTTCAAATTTTTACACTTTTATTTAAAAAAGGGCCAATTTGTTCTAACTTTAAACGCTCTAATTCTTCCACTTGTTGAAATTTTATATGTATTTTGGAAGATTTAGTTCTCATTTGACTTGGAAATGATTATTATGCAATTAGGATTTTTGCATTTTAGAAAGTATATTCGATAAAGTGAGGAAAATTATGCCTATAAGTTTGCATGTTTAATGAAATTTCTCCTCTTTACTTAATTTTCCAAATAAGTGATTGATATAGTTGATAAAAAGTTATACTCCTCCTTTGATTATTTTTATATAATTCTCTATGAGAGAAAATCTATTTATTTTCTTATAAAAAAAAAGAAGAAAGAAAGAAAGGAAAGTAAATAAAAATTGTTCTACTCCAATGATTCTTGTACCGAGTAACCGGGGGTTGGCATCTACAAATATCGATTTTCGCGTAAAAAGGTACTTGAATAACGAGTATGCATAGTAATTTAAATAAATGAAATGTTGAGTAACCGGAGATCTTCATCCAAAAGTGTCGATTTTCTCGTCAAAAGGTATTTTCATTATTTAAGTAAAATAAGGTAAGAATAAGTCCCTCTTAGTTGTAAATTTTGAGAAAAAAGATGATTATAGGAGGAGGAAGGCTATGAATTGACTATGTGATTTGCTTATTTGTGAAATTAGATTAGGGTGAGAGATTAAGTTTAACTTGTTAAAATTAGGGTATAATTATCTTTCATTTACTTGATATTATGAGTATTTAGTGTAATTTAAACAATTATATAATGATTGTTTTTCAAGTCATGAGGAATTAAATTTGACAAAAATGCATATATTGTTTCACCTCTTGAATCATTGTAATTGATTATATGTGAATTGCTTGAGAACAAGCAATGGTTCAAGTGTGGGGGAATTTGATAAATGACTAATTTATATAATAATTGAATGACATTTTATGTTATTTTTAGTCACTTTGGTTATATTATTGGAAGAAAATGAATCAGTTTGTCTAAAATTAGTGAAAAATGTTCTTAAGTGATTAAATGAGGTTTTTATCACTTTTTACTTGTATTTTGTGTATTTTGACAGCTTTGACACATTTTCGTATTTCGGCTATAACTTGAGGTACAGTGATCGGATTGAGATGATTCTTAAACCAATTTGAGGATAAGAGATAAACCTACAACTTTGCTGAAGACATAGAAATCTAGTTCTAAGGTTTTCTAGGTCAAAAAAGTCGAATTACAGTTGCCAATTTGTTTTGGTCGAAACTGAAATAAGGTAGTGAGCAGTAAAGGGTATTTCAGTCATTTCTCAACCTACACAAATCCAAATGAGGTGATTCTTGATGCATTGGGTTAACTCAAAGGACTATAAGTTTTATATTTTGGTCAAGAGTTAATTCAGCTTCTACCGTAAAGAAAAGTTCAGTTGAAGTTGAGGCAAAATCGGAACAGTACTGAAATTTGAACAGAAATTGCACAAAAAGGTTACTGTAGCAATCTGGCTAGAAAATGGCCGGATTCATGGGCAGATTGTGGTCAGAAAGGGCTGCTCTTTACGCGGACAACTTGATTTCACCTCTAATAAGTCACATGTAATGTTAGACATGTGACAAACACTTTGCAGCTGTAAAAGGGTGGTGTAAACCTCATTCCTTGACCACCTTTTACCTTTACATAGCCAAAAACTTGCAAAATTCAAGGAGAGACATACGGGAGAAAGCTTGGGAGAGGAAAAATGTAGTTTTTCCATTTTCTTAGTGTTAGGTTAGTTTATAGTAGTATAACTCATCCACTTTTGTATATTAGCTAGATTATGATGAAAATGAGGATGAAAAAGGAGGAGTTGAAGCTCATGTGACAAGGGTCTCTTCTCCAACTCTTTATCTTTTGTATTAGATTCTTAAATATGATTAATATGCAAGTTCTGGATTTTGTGTTTATTATGTATCTTTAAAGTTTATGCCTTGGGTTTGGTTGAACTTTCTATGATTGTTAGTGTTTATTATTTGGCTATTTGATTGCTATGATTTGAGCAAGTTATTTAGCACTTTAGCTCTTTCAATCATAATTAATGTGGTACCACTAATTATGATTATCTAAGGTGTTGTTTCTGTAATAAAAATTGAGATTTAACACTGGTTCAAGAAGTGCTAAAGATTGGGAGTACACTCACGAGAGTAGATGTGCACCTATGTGGTTTTAGTGATTAATTTCATGTAATTTCTTTGAAGAAATGAACTTATAGCTAATTTCATAACCATGAGAATATGTATGGATTAGTTATAAGTATAGTTGATTCATTACGAAAGTAGGTTTCATATGCATAAAGAAATTACACCATAACTAGCCTAGATAGTAGTACTCAATGATCCAAATATAACACTTGCATGAGTAGTTAGGGATACCATAACCTATGGAGCTTTCATTTGTTATTTTACATAAGTTCAGTAGGTTTCATTTCTTATAATTCATTGATAGTCTAAATAATAGAGAAGCTTTAGTAGTGCCGGTACTTGTTCAGTCTTTCTCGTGGGATCAACCGGATACATGCCTAAACTATTAATTTGACCTGTATACTTGTAGTCAAACGGGTATAAATCGGATTTTAACTTGTACGTATAGCAAAAACCCATCAGTCCTATTAAGAGAATGCCAACAAAATTCTATGAAACCATTTTAGGACCAATAAGTCATCATTTCGTACATTATTGCCAAAATGCATTGAATTCTTTTTGGAACAGTTTGTTTCCATTATTGTAGAATCCAAACTTTAGGATTCTAATAATAATTATGCATGTAGGATTACAGAATTAAGGAAATAAAATAACGTACAATATTATTGATATCTCAAAACGATGAAAGAAAGTCACACCATGATAAAATCTTATAATTTCTTCCGGACTCTCGTAAGAAAATATTCTAAACTAATGTCTTATTTATAATCTCAATGCTATTTGTAGTAGTCTTTTCCTGGCTTGTTAAAGTGGAAGGGATTATAAATAGGAGATTCTAGGTACAAGACCTCTCATTTAAAAAAGAAAAAGAAACCAAAATCAATAGCAAAGTAGTGGTTTGTACCCAGAATCTCCTATTTGTAATCCCTCCTACTTAACACCAATCCAATTCTTCTCCCTAATTTTGGATTATGCATCTTATTGACTAACTCAGCCCGTTCAAGCAATACTTTTGTTATTAGCTCCATTGGCAAAAGGCTTTTCAACTAAACTTTCACTGAGTTACAAGTTTCGAGTTTTTTTTACCCTTTTCTTGTTGCATAAGTATTAGATTTATGAATAAAGAGTTATGTCTCATATTGGTCTGAGAGATGGAGAAAAAGCGGTTAATATGTAATTAAGAGCCCAAAACCTAACAGTTTAAGCTTTTATGTCTGAGTTGGGTTCCTAACTTCTATATTGGGCTCTTTGGTGGACCTCTCCGAGGTGTTTCTCCCTATCAAATTGGTATCAGAGCTTCAAGTTGTGAGATTGGGTTACTCATGGGTAAGTGGATTCTTTTCGGAGTTGGACTGGTGAAAATTCTCGTCTTGATGGTGGACAAAGTGCTAAGGAGTTTGGCTCCTGGACCAAATGCGCCATGGGTTTGGTAGGGGTCCGGTTAGTGTTAAATCAAGGAGCCAAATGTTGGCAGGGGTCTAGAATGCAATTTGGATCTTGAAGAAGAGTAGGTCCATGATTGGGAGAAGAGGTGACCTTAGGTGATAAGATGGGTTTGCGTTGAGTATTAAAGTGGGTTCAAAGAAGGGCTTGTAAATTTGGGTTTCATGTGGGGGTTACTCATGAAGGTGGAGATTTGTTAGGTTCATAAGTAAAGGGTTATGTCTCACATTGGTCCGAGAGTGGAGAAAGAGCAGTTAATATGTAAGTAAGGGTCCAAGACCTAACAGTTTAAGCTTTTGAGTCAGAGTTGGATTCCTAACTTACATATTGGTCTCTTTGATGGACCTCTCTCGAGGTGTTTCTTCCTATCAATAAGTATTACAACTTCTCCAATATCAGAAGAAAAAATGGGAACCACTCAACTCAACCAATTATGTCAATTAAATTTCAACAAATAAAATCACAAACACCATACTTTCCCAATTCTGCAAGGAGTCACTTACAAAAGTTCATCAAATCACAAATATCATTTAATGTCTTTTATAAATTGTGAGGATTCGAAAATTCCATTATTTTAAAATCCCTAATTTTGGCTAAAATAATTATTTATTTGGATTTTTGCCACGAATAATATTTTCTAGCCTATTAGACCTAAGTACATGATTTTATAGTTCGTTATATTTCTAAAGTGTCTCATTTTAAAAATAATAAAATAAAAACATAGATAAATAAATAAGTATTTTCTTATAAGCCTATTTAGCGAAAAAGTGGAAACGTGTCTAAAAACTTTAGCCAATTGGGATTGCAATAAGCTAAAAATTTAAGACCTATACAATGGACCTAAAATAGACAATTTTAGGTTTAAACACACAAGTAATAACTAGTGGTACGATCGTTATAAGAATTTTTCAAAGGTTTTAATTTTTATTACGCCTAAATTAGAAATACGTGTTTTCACGTGCGCGCTTAATTGAGGGACTTTGGACCATTATTTTGGGACAATTAAGAATGAATAATATTTATATGAATGTAAGGGCCCTAGAGGTTTAGTGCACTAGTGCAACAAACGTAAGAGAAATCGGATACAAAACGCGCACGTAGGACACTAGTTATAATTGATTTGACGTAATTAATATAATAGACGTCAAGCGTCTTTCGTACGCGAAGTCATCAGAACCGCAATTCATTTCCTTTCTTCTAGCTTCATAGTCGGCCAGCTGCTGCAGAGAAACAACCAAAGACTCTCACCATTTCTTTCTTCCAAAGCCATGCAAATCACTATCAAACTTCCACCAAATTCTCTCAAAATTTAACTACAACTAGCTCAATACTCGGACAACAACTTAGGCTGGAAAAGGGAGGAGTTTCACGGCTGTCTTCAGGCTTCATAGGGACCGAAATTTTCTGATCTGAACAGCCATCAAAGTAGGTAGCCATCTAACTCCTTAAACTTGTTTTATGAAGTTTGATTTATGCATTTGAGCTAGAATCGTCACTCTAGTAGCTTGTATTGTTGGAAAAGTGGGCTCTATGAATTCCCACTCTTGGGTTGTTGCTGATTCTGTGCTTGATGAAGTTTATGATATCAGATTAGTGTTTAAGTTATGGATTTGTTGAAGGAAACTGCTAGAAAACTCACGTAGAGAGCAAGGGCCAAACTTGACCATTTTGCCCCTGCTCTGTTCGGCCATTTCCAGGCCAATTTTTAATGGTCTAATGGCTTGAATTGGATGTTTATAGGATGTATTAGATGTGTGAAAAATTTCATTAGAAAATATTGATGTTTGATTGAGCAAATGAATTTTTCTTGAGAAACTAGCAAGTCTGGAAAACTGTTCGCGTATGATTCTGACCAGTGGTAGTATTTTGGCTATAACTCTGTCCTCGGATGTCGAAATCATGTGCTGTTGGTGGCGTTGGAAACTAGACATTCCTGGCTTTAATTTGGTATATAATGCACGTTCTGATTCTTTGTGAGCAAGCCGAACCAAATGTTTTAAGTTCGCTGTCCTGTTGCTCTGTTCATCTGGAATGAAGTGTTCAGGCAGCAACTTGATGCCCGAATTTGAACCAGATGGGTGCCGAATTTGGAAACAATTTCTTCTGTGATATTTTAGCCCTATGAATTTATTTTCCAACGGCATAAGTCATGCTCGATTTCGAGTTAAATTGACTGAGTTGTGACTGAAACAAGTGGACTGCTCTGTTTTGGAAAAAAACTCTAATGTTGGACTGGTTTGGAACAAGATCTTGTAATGAACTTGTTAATTGATGTTCTTGATACCAAACACTTACCAAAGGCATTATGGATGTTTCTTAGGCCTTTATTTCACAAATGAACCATGATTGGATAGTTTGCTTGATTAAACGTTTTGAAATGGGTAATGAAAGTTTAAAGGCAGATTGCCTTAAGGATTTTTCCAAACTTTGGTTGATTGAATGACCACCCTTCCGAGGGTATTTTTCCATGAAATTTGATAGAGAGATACCTGTCATATGGGAGTATTATACTGCAAGATTTGGTGTCAATCCAAGTCCGTTTCGACACTTAATGAAAGGTCCAAAGTTGGAACCAAATCTGGAAATTTTGTAACAGTCTTGAATTTTTCCTAACTTTGAGCTACCATATCTTGGTGCTCGAAACTCCGATTCTCAATCCGTTTGTTCTGACCTAAACCTTACTTCCACCTCTAATTGAGCTATAAATTTCAAGGGCTGGTTTGCAACGAGTGAATTCTGCCGAATTTTCAAAGTTAGCGAAAAACCAACCCCGGCTCAATCCTGGGTGATTTGGAACAGCAACTTTAGGCTCATTTTTGAGCACTTTCCACTTCGATTCATGGAAAAGTGTCTTCTAGGAACTTGCAGTACTTTCTAAGAGGTTTTCAACGGTATAAAGTTTTCCAATTCTCGACTTATGCCGAGTGAGTTACGATTTTTCAAAGATTCATAACAAAACTGAAAATTTTCCAACTTTCAAGGAAATAGAGTTTTTCAAGAACTCTTTATTCTTTTGATATTATCTAAACGTTTTATCCCCGATTTCCTAGATAAAGACTTAAATATTGTTGAATGTTATTAAACCTCTCTCGAACCTCTATTTACGAGTAATTGAGGTTCATTTTCACGGAATTTCCTAGAGTAATACTAGTGAACGAATTATTCCTCGATATTTGGGATATGGGTGATAATTCACTATTATTTGCTCAGGCACGCACGAGGACCTCCAAGAGGACCCTACTGTGGAAGTTTGAACTCTTCCTCCAATTTACTTGCTTGCATAACTTGGTGAGTGTCAAGTGTATGCCTACTTGAACCCTAAAGTCTTGATTCATGCTTGATTCACCTGATTTCATGCTTAGCTTAACTGATTTTGACAAAATGAAGTCGAGTGTGTACTTGATCGCACTCGTTCTCATTTGAAACGAATGACTCATGCTTAACATGATTTGCTTGGTTTACATGACTTGAAATGTCTGCTTAAACCTATCAAATGCTTGAATACATGAAATGGTATGCTATGATTGCATACGTCGATGGAGTGAATCTCCTCGACATTTACATGACAAATGGGGGACGCCCAAACTCATAGGCCGACCTTGGAACTCGAGCCGGCATGGGCTTGGTCGGGAACCTCGGTGAGCCATGAGACTCAAATGATAAGCTTGATCTATTGTGAGATCTCGCTTGGCATACTCGTATAGTATCGCCTTATAAATGTAGTGCGGGCCCGAAGTGGTGTATGGTGGACGGATGGGAAGTAAGTGGTGAACTACGGATATGAAAATATCAATCCGGTTGACGGAGAGTCATCACGGAAAGATATATAAACGGTGTCGGCAAATGTGGAATTTAGCTCCTGAGAGCTTCTATATCCTTGAATTGTTTCTGGTTACGTTTTGTTGGCGTTATTAATTACTTGCAAGCTATTACCTGAATTGTTATTTGGACTTGTTATCTGAACTATGTGTCTGCATGTGTGTTCTTGGCCTCACGAGCGTTTTTGCTCACCCTGTAGATTTGTTTTCCTTAACAGGTTTGAACTCGGAGGTAAAATGGAGAAGCCCTCTTGATGTACTTTTGTTTAGGGCTTGTTATTACTTTTGGTTATGCCTTTGGTTTTGGAATTGTACTTTTGGTATGGAAATGTAACCTTTGGACGAAATGTAATCTGTATTCTGACGTGTGGTTTGGAGAATGGATGATTATTATTAAGTTTGAATACTTCCGCATTTATTGTATTTAAGTTATTGGCTTGTGTTGTGTGGTCCGGCTATAAGTTGAATGGAATTGCTTGAGTCCTGGCGAGAGCTAGGCAGGCGTCCCGCAGATACCCTTTGGTTCGCCTTAGGGAGAAGTGGGGGCGTCACATAAATACTTGTATAGTAGAGAAAGGGAGAACATTTTACTTAATTTTGAGAAGTTGAATTCTCAGTGTTTATTTTTTCGATTAAGCAAGTGTTCTTGAGTCTAATTGTTGATTCTTGAAAAAGGTTTTTCAATTCCAGTTGTTGAAAACTCAAAGAAGAAAGAATTGAATAAAGAGATGGGGAAGAGCAGTAATAATACTGATGACCACCGTCTTGATTATTCCGGTATTGAATTTAATACCTTTTGGATTGTGGTGGGGTCTAATATCAAATTAATGGACTGAATCCATTAATAAAGGTGACAAACGAACAATTTTATTACATTCAAAGTGTATACATTAATGACACTCACAAAATAAACATATATTAGATACTACTAAATTAAGTTTCACTCTTGAAAATATCAGCTCTAATTTTATCAAAGTCTCACTCTTGAGATATCTACTCAAAATACTCATGCAAACTTGCTCTCTAAATGTCAAACCACTATCTAAGCTCTAACTCTATTTGAGCTCTTGTTATTCTCGTATGAGGATGGGATGCCAAGAATGGCAAATAAACTCCTATTTATCCTAGTGAACACCTGACAAGAGGCTGCAATTTACCTCTTCTCATTTAATGTCCAATTGCTAGAAATTCTGATGAAGTACACAACCAAATCTGGCTTAAGAAATAAGCATGCTCCAGGCATGATTTGCTGCACACAATTCTAATGTTCTGCTGCAAATTTGGACTTTGCATTTTACAAGCTTCTAGTAGGCATAATAAATGGCTATGGCTCAGTATGGCTCTTTGTCAACAAAGTTAGTGATGACTTTTGACACTCCCCTCAGCAGTGACTTTTCTTATAGTCCTGCTGAGCATTTCCCGAAACTTAACGAATTTGCAAGAACTCAACTCTTTGTGAATATGTCTGTAACTTGATCATTTTGTGTTGACATACTTCAAGTCAACTTTTCCTTGTAATATCTTTTCTTGAACAAAATAATAGATCATTTTGTGTTGACATACTTCAAGTCAACTTTTCCTTGTAATATCTTTTCTTGAACAAAATAATAGTCAACTCAATATGCTTTGTTCTCACATGAAATACTGGATTTTCAGCCATACGAATACCTATTAGTTTTCGCAGTGTAACTGAATTGGGTAATCAATTGGTTGGTGTAAATCCTTCGTAAGTTGCACTAACCACGTGCTTTCCTATGCTGTTGAAGCGGTTGCTCTATAATCTACTTTTGTACTAAATATTGACACTGTCGGTTGTCACTTACTACGCCAAGAAATTGCGACTGATTTAAGGCTAAACATATAACTTGTGTTTGACCTCCTTGTATCATGATCACTGGCATAATTTGCATCACAAAATCCAGTCATTTTACAAGCTTCTCCTTTCGTGTACAATAGACCATAGTCAATGGTCCCTTTGATGTATCTCCAAATCTGACGCACAGCTTATAAACGTGTCTTTTTTGGATTTTACATGAATCTACTCACGATCCTAACTGCATATAATATGTCAGGTCTAGTCAAAGTAAGATATATTAACCTACCTACCAACTGTCCATACATGGTAGCATCATCAATACTTTTGTCCTCAATAGAGCAATATCTGGCATTGACTTCCATTGGAGTTGAGATAGGGTTACACTCAAGCATCCCAAATTTCTCCAACAAGTCTTTAGCATACTTCATTTGACACGAGAATAAACCTTCATTGGTCCTATCAACCTCAAGACCAAGAAAATGCTTTAGCTCCCCCAAACTCTTCATTTGGAAACGTACATGCAGGTTTTCTTTAATTCGTTGAATTTCTTCATCATCATCACATGTAATGATTAGGTCATCAGCATATACAAGAACAATAGCTAACCTTCCACTGCTCGCTTTCACAAATAAACTAGAATCTGCAGGTGCTACAGAATATCCACTTTAAAGTAAGAACTCCACTATCTTGCCATATCATGCCCTTGGTTTGGTTCTTGTTTTAATTCACATAAAACTTTTTTTCAATTTGCATACAGGACCGGTCAGACTGTGTCTCCAAACGCATGTGGTTGACCCATATAGATCTCTTGATCCAGCTCTCAACAAAGGAAAGTATTTTTGACATCCATCTACCAAAGCTTCTATGACTTGCTAGCTACAACTGTAGATAGAATTCAAACTATGGTTAACTTTGCCATTGGGCTAAACATTTTATCATAGTCTAACCTATATTTTTGAGACAATCCAAGAGCAATGAGGCGTGCCCTATACCTCTCAACTGAGCCATTTAGATAAGCCTTAATTGTAGACCTATTTGCAAGAGATAGGTTTAACAAATCAGCTGAGACTTGTATCGACATCATAATCTTCAAGTTGTGATAACTGACATGTCCCAATCTTGTATGCCACAAATTAGCTGTCTCACTCTTTCTTGCTTTATCAATATAGGCTTCTTGAGCTAACATCAAACCCATTGACTCCAATCGTCTCCCTTGCATTGTTGGTGTACCTATAACTTTCAGATGTTGATACACCTTGACATCATCAGGTCCAAACAATACCTAGTTGCCAGATGCTGTCAGTTGAGAAATTAATAATGAATTCTTCTTCATTCCAGTTACGTGATAGACATGTTGCAACTCCACCTGCTAAGACTTGTATCGAGGTAGCATCAATGTATTACCAATGTGAGAAATTGGTAACCTAGAATTATCAGTTGTCATCACCACTAGACTGTCTTTGTACTCTGTCAAATCTTTTAGCTTTTTTTGTCTCTAGTCATATGGTTAGAACAACCAGAATCAATAACTCAATCATCAATGTAATTGACAGGTTTGGTACTCACTACTATAAGAGAGAGCTTCTCTTGTAGTCTAATAATACAGCAAAATGTGAAATCTTCTATTGCAAAGGATACCTAGACATCCTAATTTTCATCATCCTCATTCCTTTTTGGGGGATGTAGCAACATTACCTTGTGCTGGTAGGGATCTACAATATTTTGCATGATGCCCATTCTTACCATAGTTGTAGCATTCATCATTTCACCATTTTTCGTTGCCTTACAACCATTGACACCTTCTATTTTAGCCAATTGCTCCTTGACTTTGGCCAGCTTCCCCTTGATTGTTGTTCTTCTACTTCTTTTGCTCCATGGGCTCCATTTGCCATTTGAATTATTTTGGTTATCCACTAGTCTCCTATCTTCGGTTTAAGATCCTCCTTTTTTGGCAAAGAAAGCTTTTTCTTCTTCTTCGATAAATACTTTAGACATAGAATTGTCTAAGGGTTCCTCATTGGCAAGTAAACTTTCCAACTCATTTAAGGTTGGCTCCTTGGACCAACCACAAGTGGAAGTAATAAGTAGGGATAGCAATTTTTGACACGACCTGAAAACACGACACGAACCTAACACGAAATCAATGGATTTGGGTTGAGGTTTCGTGGGTTCGGGTCAGAATCGGGTTGAATTCAATGAACCCGAAAAAAAAACAGGTCGAATTCAAGTTACTCACGGGTTGACTCGATAACCCGTTTATGAATTAAAAATAATTTAATAAATATAAAAATATTTTATCTAACTATACTAAGTTATTCATTTTTCCCCAAAGGCATTAACCACTTAATCCTAAATAAATTTGTTTAACTTGTGTAAAGTTAGAATTGTTATGTTTGGACACATGATATATTACCTTATTTTCTATTTTTATAGTATCTTAATTTATTTTAGATCTAGTTTGGGATAAAACACTTTTATCGTGTTTTAATTTATTTCAGATCTGGTTTGGAATTAATTTATTGAGATTTTTATTAATTGTTATTAGTCTTGTGCGAAATTGGTTCTGTTAGAAACTATAGTGGTAAATTAGTAAATTGAAATTATGTTTCAGGTCATTCGGGTAGACTTGCCAACCTGAAATTTTCGGGTTCGGATCAGGAGTCAGGTCGTATTCGGGTCAAAATTATGTTTCAGGTTATTCGGGTTGACTCGCCAACCTGAAATTTTTGGGTTCAGATAAGAAGGTAGGTCGTATTGGGGTCAGCAGATTATTTATTGTACCCGAGTCTCAATCCTATCCGCCAACCCATTTTTGACCCAATTGCCACACCTAGTAATAAGACCCGTGTATTCTAGCCATAAACCATGGACAATAATTCTCCGCATTCTAGTCTCTATGATTGCATTCTGATAGGGTGTTAATTGTTAGTAATTTTATTGTTAATTTTCCCTTTTATCCTTGCCAAATATTGTTTTAATTATTAATATTTACTTATATTTGGTATTGGACCCAATTTTAGGGAGTGAAGCAGAAAACTACAAAAAAGGAGGGACTTTCTGAAGATAATTGAGACTTCAAATAAGCCACAGACCTGGCCCACATGGTGATATACGCGGACTGCATTTCTTTTTTGCAGATTAGGAGTATCTTGGAGTGTTGAAGTGTTTGACTATCAAGAGGAAACTAAAGAAAGAAGGACTTCAGAGAACTTCACTTTATGTACACTCCTTTCTCAATTTGTGCGGGGACCACGGAGAGAAGAAAGGCATTAGTCATTTGAATTGAAAGGAAACAAACGTGCAAAGAGTTGTTTTTGTTCCTTATTCGTGGGGACCACTGGATAGATAGCTTGAGTCATTTCCTTTTGGCTATATAAGGACAATCGTAAGAAAGGCTACAGAGAGCCTTTAGCATAGTTTTAGTTTTCTTTTATTTCTTGGCTCTTTTGATGGCCTGGACCTCAGTTAAATTACTTGGAGATTTTCTCATGAGGCGTGGCTAAGTTTTTCTAGTCGAGGAACAATGGAGGACTTGGTTCTACTAAATTTGTGAGATCGAATTAGTTTTTATTTATTTCCATTATTCACTGGTATTCGTCTATCTTCTGCTTTATGTTCATATGGTTGTTTTATTATTCGATTATCCAGGGCCCGGATTCTAGATTAATTCAATAACCTGAAGCTAATTAGGGTAGTTAAATCCGTAATTGTTTAATTATTCTAAACTGGTGGCAACTGGCATGATTGGGTTTGTGTCAGGGAGATAGACAGGCTAACTTAAAGAGACCCTCGTAGCGTGTTGATTGGTTAGAATTAGGCTCTTCTAATTATTCATGCAATTAGGGAATTGAACTTCTATGGTCGTACCTAGGGTTGTTTCCTGATTAGAGAAATAGTCAACGGTCGTACCTTGACTATCGACAAATTGAGGAAGAGTTGGTTGTTTATCGCGTGTATGACAACTATAACTAATTTATCAGATAGTAACTAGAATAATCCTTGCATCTGTGATCGAATTAAGTGAACCATCTCCGAAGTTGTCTCTTGGCTAGAGTTCGTCCATTATTATTTTTATTGTGATAATTAGTTATTTGAGTTGTAGTTATTTTATTTCATTTTAATTTATTCCAAGTAATTTAGTTACTCTCATTTTCAAAAACCCCCCATATCTGGAACTTGAGAAGAAATTAAATTATCCCCAGTCCCTGTGGATTCGACCCTGCTTACCACTATATGCAGAATTTGTATTTTATTTGAGCAGGTATTTATTATTGCACAGGCTCGACACCCTGTCACATTATAGGAATCCAATTTGGATATTTCATCACAAATTGATTTTACCATGGAGAAATATTGACCTACTATCATATTTTGCTGAGAAATAAAGAATAATTCATTTTTAAGCATCTGGAGTTTCGCATTATTGGGCTTTACAAAGAGTGTTATGAGTGAGTCCCATGCCTCCTTTGGTGTCTTAGAGCCTTTGATCCGGCGTAGTAAATCATCTTTTATAGCCATTGTCCTCCGATGGCGATGTTGTGTCATCTTAACTAACAACTGCCCACAAGTCTTCTCCTAATAGGTAGAATTTCATACAAGTACTCCAAGAGTCATAATTGTTGGAATTGATACTTAATTCATCAATATTTCCAACTGAGATAGCAATCTCTACCATAATTAATTTTATCACTCACACTTTAATAATTGACTGACATAAAAAAACTTTCATAGTATTTCACCATGTTTTTGGAGAATCTTCTCTCTTATTGCCAAATAAAATTTTATCAAGAGTGAGTTCAAGATAGACCCGCTCTGATACCAAATGCTTGGATTGTGGTGGGGTCTACTATCAAATTAATAGATTGAATCCAATAATAAAGAAGACAAAAAATAATTTTATTACACTTAAAGTGCAAACAATAAAAACACTCACAAAATAAACTTATACTAGACATTCCTAAATTGAATCTCACTTTTGAGAATATCTATTCTAATTTTATCAGGCCTCACTTTTGAGATATCTACTCAAAACACTCACACAAATTTGCACTCTAAATATCAAGCCACTCTTTAAACTCTAACTCTATTTGAGCACTTGTATTCTTGTTTGATGATGGAGTGACAAAAATGGTAAATGAACTCCCTATTTATACTTGTGAACATCCAACAAGAAGATGCAATTTTCCTCTTCTCATTTAATGTCCAATTGCCAGAAAATCCAGTGAAGTACACGACCAAATCTAGCTTAAAAAACAAGCATGATTTGCTGCACACAAATCCAACATTCTGCTGCAAAATTGGACTTTGCATTTCACAAGCTTCTAGTAGGCATAATTGATAGGTTTCAAGCTTGTGTAATAATAAATTCCTATCCACAAAAATATATGATAGAGTATAATGGTAAGTAGGGTCGTCTCTATAGGAATTAAGGGAAATTCGTTTTTTCCAAGTGAGAATTAACTGGGCTTTTTGCAAATCAAAATAAATAAAAATACCAATTTAAGAAAATTAGTCAAACGAAAGAAAATTTAAATTAATTCAATAATATGCAAACTCTAGCCAACGAAAAACTTCGAAAGTGGTTCATAAAACTGCTCATTGATAGAACAATAATTTCTTCCATTCGTTAATAAACAGATTATAATTACCAAATAAGCATTGGCAATCGGCTTTTCCTTACTGTGTCAATAGTTAAGGTACGCCCGTTAACTACTTTCCTAATTAAGAAATAACCCTAAACACGTCTGTAGAATTTAATTTCTTGATTGCATTACAAATTAGAAAAGCTTTATTCTAATCAACAAACACACTATCGGGGTTTATTTAAATTAGACCATATGTTTCTCTAATATAAAATTAATTATACTAGTCGCCACTAATTTAACACAATTGAACAAGTACGGATTTAACTGTCCAAACTAGCATTAGATTGTTATGTTGAATTAAATATCTTGCACCCTTGATATTTAAATAACAAAACAACCATGATAAATTAAATTAGAAAATAGATGAATAATAATGAATAAAAGAAATAGATAAAAACAATTAGATCTTACAGTTATAACCGAACCAAACCATCGTTATCCCTTGACTAAAATAGAAAATTAGTTACTCATCATTGAGAAAAATCCCATGCAAAAGTTTGAACAATTTCAATAGTCATGCCACCACTGAGAAAAGCAAAAAACACAAATCCGTCATTTTTCTCTTTTTTCAAGTAAAGAGTCACGACCCTCCAGGAATTGTTTCTTGCTTCGAAAGAACTAATCAAGTAGGATGCCCCCCGGGGCTTGGTCTGGTGGCATGGGGCTGCTGAAGATGGGGTGTTGTCCCTGGTTCGAGTCTCGCTGCCAGCAAGTTGCGGGGGGCAGAGGATTAGTCTGCGGGGTCCACTCCCTGCGGGAAATCCTGAAAAAAAAAGTAGGAAGCCAAACGTCTCCGAGTCCTCTATTTTCTCCTACTTTATAGCTACTACTAATAATAAAGCATATTTCCTAATTAGAAAAAGAAACTACAAAAGACAATATTCCATGTTTCCTAATCAAATACCACAATTAATAAAGATAACTTCCAAATTTCTGAGCCAAGGTTTGTTCGGTCTGTGTGCATAAAATTTCCAAGCCTTTTGTATTTGATAGTAGGTTCTGAATGCGCCCACACCAAATTGGTTCATAATATGCTCGAAAATTGCCCCTTCAACTACTTTTTGCTCCACTTTTCTACAATTAACATTAATAACCAAATATAAGTAGAATCGGCCCAATAATGCAATGTTTGACAAACATCAAGGAAAAATATTTACAAATTATTAGCAGTTACACACCCTATCAATAATAAATGCCTATGGCCCAATATGGCTCTTTGCCAACAAAGTCAGTGATGACTTTTGACAATACCAACTAGGATAGATTTGTTGTCTAGGTTGCAATTGCAGAAGTAGAGAGGATCAGGTTGGAGGAGGAGGAAAAAGAAAGGGCACTCAGGTGATATATTTCTACTTTCTTGAAGCTTCTTTGTGAAAAGAAAACAAAGGAATCATTGATCGAGTGATGAGCGCGGGATATATATATAACAATTAGCTCATTCACAGTCAAGTTTTATATTTATAAATTCCTAAATACCCCACATGCGACTTTTCACAAGTATATGAGTCGTAATTGAGTATAGAGTATTAAGGGTCGAACCCACAGAAAAAATTGTCAATTATCGATGGTTTTCGAACTATTTAGACTATCACAAGTGTAAGAAATTAAATCTACACTATAAACATGAGATAAAAGTAATAAAAATAACAATATATAGAAAGCTCCTAGAGACATGGAATTTCTCACTACTCTTGCAAATAAAATCACCAGTTAAATGAATGCTATTATCTTGGCTAGTTATAACATAATTTCCTAATATATATGAAACATACTCTCATAGTGAATCAACTATACTTGTAGCTAAGTCATACCTACTCTTGTGGTTATGAAATTAACTACAAACTCATTTCTTCTATGAAATTACATGAAACAAGTCACTAAAACCACATAGGTGCACCTCTACTCTCGTGAGTGTACTTCCTAAGTTTTTCACTTTCTTGAACTAGTGTTAAATTCTAATTCTCATTGTAAACAACTAATGGCCAGTTAATCATGATTAGAAAAGCAAAAGTGATAAATAACTTACTCAAAATAATATTATCAAATAACTAAGTAAATATCACTAATAAGATATAAAAAGTTCATCCATACTCTAGGCATAAACTTTAGCAAAACATGATAAAAAGATCCAAACTTATATTATAACTAAACATAAAATCAAATACAAGAGAGAAAGTAGTAGAAGAGATATCACCCTTGTCACGTGAGATCAGCCTCTCCATCTTGCTCCTTAATTTTCATTTAAATCTAACTACAAATACAAGAAGGATAACCTACTCTAACTATACTAATCTAACTAATGAACTAAGGAAACTCTAGTGAAGATTACACTTTTGTGGACTTTTTCTAGCCTTTCAAAGTTGAGAAAATGTTCTCTTTGGCCTCTTTTTATAGAGAGATTCAAGCTCAAGATGAGTTGTTTCTAATTGGCAAAATTACTCTTTGAAATTTTCAAAGGTTGGTTCTCAAAATTTCCATGCTCATCTACTTATTTCTAGCGGGAATCTTGGTAGAAAAAGTGGTAAAAAAGGTTGAGTGAATAGAGCATAAGTTGCAGAGCAAGTTGCAGCCGCAAAACATGAACACATAGCCCCAAAACGCGACCTAGCTCGTGTTTTGTACCCCACATTTTACTCTTTTGCAAGTTTGCTCATTCTGGTCAGATTTCATCCTTGCTCTGTTTTTATACCAATTTCTACTGATATTTTCTTGATGATAGAAGCTGAACTAACTCTTGTACAAACATAAAATTTGTAGCCCTTGAGTTAGCTTTCCAATGCATGAAGAATCATCCAATTTGGAGCTCTGCAGAATGAGAAATGACCAAAATACCCTTGACTAGTCAATCCCCTATTTCAGCTTTTGACAATGAAAATGTACTTCAGTATTTCGACATTTGGACAAGGAAAACAACTGAACTGGACTTCGAGTCTATAAGAATATAGAACTATTTCTTAGTTTCAAAATGGCATAAGAATCACATCAATCCAATACTTGTAGCTCAAGATATAGTCGAAATACCAACAGGTGTCAAAACTGGAAAACTCCCTTAATTGCATTTCATTTCTTGCGCTTCATATCAATTCAAACCATCATCAATCATTCAATTATCTTATCAATTAACTTCATTTGACGATTGAATCCTTAAACCTACAAAACGTGAAGTTTTCACCATTAAAATCCATTGAAATACAATTTTTACCCCTTAAACCATAAAATGCAAACTTTCACTAGAAACTTAGTTCATAAGCTATAAAACTAATTAAAACACCAATATTAATTAATAAAACACACTTAAAACACTCAAAATATATACTTATCATCGAGAATTGATTCAATTGGAGTCACTGGATTGCAGCTTCTTTCTGATAAATTGTTCGGGATAATATAAAAGAAAATGGCTAAAAAAATTACAAAGCAAATGATGCAAAAAAACTTCAAATCGTGACTCAATATCACTTTCATTTAGCCTTTATTTGTCTAGAATTTAGTGCGCAAAGATTTTGAACAAATATCCTTTAAGATCATTTGAAGGGTATTGGCTTTTAACTCTTGTACAAAGTTAGACAAACCAACTTGAACTATGATGTGTTTTTGAAGAAAATTCTAATAGTAAGAAAATAGTCTTCTACAGTAATAATCCCCACTAGATCTTTATAGAGTTGAGATTGAAAATGATCAAGAGTTGTAATCTTTCTCCACTAATTTATGACTTTCCTTGAATTATGTTGGACAAAAATGCTCCTCAACATCAATGCAAGTGTTCAAACAATTTTTGAATGTTTAGACACCATTTGGATGGCAATTAATTGTCAAAAATATGAAAATATGCTAGATAAACTTGAACAACTTCTGATCATTATAGGCATCAGTCAATGATGGATCTTATGTCAGATCTTAAGATGGGCTCCCATCATGCAAATGATCAAATTTTAAAAAAATTTTAACAAAAATTGATGTCAATTTCACAAAAGCGAAAAGATCGTAGAGAAAGAAGACTGGCTCCAACCGCACATTATTGTCCAAGGAATTTCCTTCAGCAATGCGCCCCCCTCCCCCCTACCCCCCAAGGTTTGATTTTGAAGGCAAACATCAAGAAGATGATGGAAATCACGTTCTGTTTTCATATGGGGATATAATCAAGAAACCCCAGTTGAAGAGACTGAGATCACCCAATGAAGAAAATAGTACTGATCATCAAGAAAAAGAGATGCCACGTTCCAAGAAAGCAAAAAGGAAGCCTAGATATCCTGATGGACCATCAACATCAATTATCAGTACTATTCCAGAGAAACTGAAGAACAGAATTTTGGAAGTTGGGGGTCAGAGGAAAGCATTGTATTTGTGTTTAAGAAGGTGTTAACACAGATTGATGTGAACACGCATTTCAGCAGGCTGCTGGTGCCATTTGAGCAGATCATTGATTGGGTTTCTGACTGATGAAAAGCAGGCTTGTTTTGACTATCCTAAAGTTTGAAATTGATGCCATTTTTGTTGATCCATCCCTTGATGAAGGCAAAATGAACCTGGGACAATGGGAGATGGGTTAAAAAAACGGTAATATTAGTCACAAACTTAGACACTCACAGGCAGTGCACCTGTGGGCATTTAGGAGGGATTTACAGCTTGGATTTGCCTTAATTTTAGTTTGATTAAGACTTGTTTATTTCTAAATTTGCACTTAGGCTAATTGTTCATTAGAGTCTTGTGAATTAAGGATATTTAGTTTGTTAGAGTATTGTCTATTAGTCTTCGTTCACTCATTTTAATTAAACATATTAATTCTTGCTTTTGTATTGGTCAAAGAATGTTAATTTCATTTGTAAAGAGTTTGAACAAAATTGATGCAAATGAAGTACATAATCAATAGTTGGGCCGCAGGGGATTAGTCGGGCCCCGTAAGGATTGACCCGGACACCCTGTGTCGACAAAAAAAAAAAAAGAAAAAAAGAAAAAGAAGTACATAATCAATAGTTTCATATTTGGTTCTCAGCACTTTTAAATTGGTTGTTTTGGCCTTGCTTTCGTCACTGTTCTTAAATAGAGCTCAGTATAGTAATCCCCCTGTAAGTATAGTTATGTTGCCCTTTGCCCCCAAGATTAAAGGTCGAGCATTATTGGTCAGCTCCCCTTTAGCATACAAAGCATATACTCCTACTTTTATTCTTTTATTTTTTTGTCTTGCTTTCTACAATCTCCTATCATTTAACATGTTTAGAATAATTCTTTTAACCGTTGCTCAATCTTCTATTTCTTGCACTATTTATTTCGTCAGCCTTTATATTGCATTGCACTTTCTATTAAAAAATTTTTCCCCACCGAAAGAATAGGGAGTTAGCTCTAAGTTCCATTGATTAAACAAGAAATGGTAGATAGAAGGGGATAAAAACCAAAACCTTCTTTAAAATACAAGAGTAGATCTATTTCAATTAAATTTCAAAAAAGGGAATCATAATCTGTCAGTACTCTTAAAAAAAATTCTGTCAGTACTCTATGGCCTCCAAAAATACACATAGGATCCTCAGTACTACATTTTCAAATAGTAACTCAGTTCCATTTCTATATTTATGTTAAGTGTTTTGTTTATTTAATTTGTCATGTAATATTTATTTAAGTTTTTTCTACTCTTATGTGATAAGTGGGATTGTTACTGAATTTGACACTAAATAGTGGCATAGATTATAATCCTATGGATGCTTTCAGTCAACAATAGGCACATAGCTTGATTGCAGGCCTGTTGGTTTGTCGTAGGCAATGAGAAATAGAAACAGATTTAGGCCTTAGAATAACTAATATTGGCTGGTTTCTCTTTTTGTTTGATGCGGCTAAATTTGTTTACCAAGGATCTTCTTCAAAGGCAAAAAAAAGATGTGAAGAGCGCTCTGCAAAATCGTAAAAAGCTTCAGAGGAGGTTTTTGAATTATTCTTTTGCCATATGGAGTTACGTGCCAAATATACACATACTGACCTGTGCTTCTATACCAGTTTTAGAAGAAAAAAAAAAGAGCAATTTAGGTGCATTAAAATACTTTTTCATTTTAAGCCTAGAAGATTTTAAGTTTATTTTAGGCCAAATTATTTAAGTTATAAAGTAAAAAATTGTGTCCGATGTTGGGGTTCTGCTTTCATCTGAATTGACACAGCAACATTGAGTTATTCTATTTGCAAAAGATTGCAGATAAAACTTTTATTTGAACTCTATAATTCAAATTATAAACCGTCTACTGGTTATGAAGTTCAAATGTTTACCTAAAACATGGGATTAATTCTCATTTCAACTTGCATGAGATCTTCAGTACCACTTTTCAGTCGCAATTCAATACCAACTTCTATATTTATACCAAGTGTCTTATTCTTTAAATTGTCATGAATTGTTTATTTAAAAGTTTTCTTTATCCTCACATGATAAATGAAATTTGGCACTGGATAATAGCGCAGAACATCCCAAGAACATCCCAACTGCATTTCAACTACCTATTGGTCCTTCCTCAACCCCTTGTACAATTGCCTCAACAATAATTATGCGTACTTTGTTCCACTCATGTGAAACTGCAAAACTACGACCATTTTCTGCTTGAAAATTAAATTGCTTGACTATGAAATGAGGAACTTAAACAAAACTAGTATCCAGCTCCATCCAAATCAAATAAACCATTTCCAAATAGGAAGACAAAATAAAATACAAAAAAGAAGGAATGGCCCCTTAGAGTCCTCATTCATTGCTTAGTGCAAATTTGAATCTTGGACGTGATATTTATGGGTAGGAAAAGTACGGAAAGGGTGACATGGATTAAAAAGAATACAAGAGAAGGGAAAAGTTAATTCTAAAAATTGCACAAAAAATATGTAATTGAAAAAGCAGCCACAATTATACAGGGTGATCTACTAATAACTACACTGTGTCAGCTTATAGTGTAGCCACAAATCACAATTAGTTCACTTATAACATGTCGAGGACTTGCTTTGACATACTATTAGTAATTCTATAATTTTTTAAATCTTGGATATAACACAATTTACATTTTTTTTGGCAGTTTAATTAGAATTCTTATTACCCATTTAATACTATTTCATTCTAATTTTTTTTTAAAATTAAATTTTTATTTCAGTGCAGCAAATAATAAGTTCCTCTCACAAACGTCTAATTTTCCGAACAGAAGGCATTCCTATTCTATCCAGTCTAATTGCCCCGCGAGC
>NC_040042.1:31713955-31846008 GCF_003713205.1 Coffea eugenioides | reverse complement strand
CACTAGAAATTTAATTGGGTATCGAAACGAACTTGGATTGGTACCAAAATTGGCAGTATTTTACTCCCATATGAAAGATACCACTCTATCAAATTTCAGGGAAAAATACTTTCGGTAAGATAGTTAATTAGTCAACCAAAGTTCAGGAAAATTATAAGGCAATCTGCCTTGAGACTTTCATTACCCAATTCAAAACGTCTAATCAAGCAAACTATACAATCATGGTTCATTTGTGAAATAAAGGCCTAAGAAACATCCATAATGCCTTTGGTAAGTGTTTAGTATCAAGAACATCAATTAACAAGTTCACTCCAATATCTTGTTCCAAACCAGTCCAACATTAGGGTTTTTCCAAAACAGAGCAGTCCACTTGTTTCAGTCACAACTCAGTCAATTTAACTCGAAATCGAGCATGGCTTACGCCGTTGGAAAATACGTTCATAGGGGTAAAATATCACAGAAGAAATCATTTCCAAATTCGGCACCAATCTAGTTCAAAATCGGGCATCAAGTTGCTGCCTGAACACTTCATTCCAGATGAACAGAGCAACAGGACAGCGAACTTAAAACATTTGGTTCGGCTTGGTCACAAAGAATCAGAACGTGCATTATATACCAAATTAAAGCCAGGAATGTCTAGTTTCCAACGCCACCAACGGCACATGATTTCGACATCCGAGGACAGAGTTATAGCCAAAATACTACCACTGGTCAGAATCATACGCGAACAGTTTTCCAGATTTCTAGTTTCTCAAGAAAAATTCATTTGCTCAATCAAACCTCAATATTTTCCAATGAAATTTTTCACACATCTAATACATCCTATAAACATCTAATTCAAGCCATTAAACCATTAAAAATTGGCCTGGAAATGGCCGAACATGGCAGGGGCAAAATCGGAAGTTTTTGCTTCTTACACCCAATGAAGTTTCTAATAATTACCGCAACCACTAATGCACATTATAACCTACTAAAAAGCCAACAATATAATCACCATAATCAGTCACATCAGCAAACAATTAACCCAGTGTGGGAAATTCCAAGAGCCGGTCACTATCACATTTTTACACCATACACAAGCTAACCAAATGCATGCATGAACTTAAAACAAGGTAAGATAAGCTTCCAAAACTTCAAGTTTTCAGAGTGGATCATCACTTATCTTTGGGTTGATGTTCCAGGCAGAATTTTCGGCCGCTCTATGTACCTACCTAGAAAAACCGTGATTTCAAGCCCTTGTTTGCAGCTCAAAATGATCCTCAAAGTGTACCAGCTAGGTGTGGTGCAAGTTTGGTTATTTTTGAGATGAAATTTGGAGTGGTTTTGGAGTTGAGATTAGTGAGCAGTAAATTTTGTTGCAGAATGAGATTAGAGAGAGGAGGGAAGCTGCCGGCTGTTTGATAGCCTCAAGAGAGAGAGAGAGTGATCAGATTTTAGCTTCCAAGAGAAGAAAATTAACTTGTGGCCTACAAGTCACCCATTAGTCAACTCACGATTAGGGGTGGCGTTTTGGGCGCGATTAGGGCTTCGATTTTCTCGCGCGTTGTGGTTGTCACTATGCACTAAAAGCCTCCATGTATTTATTCATGTAGATAATATTCACTCTTAATTGTCCGAAATAAAGGTTCTAAAGTCCCTCAAATAATCGCGCGTGTGAAAACGCGTACCGTCAATTTTTTAGCGCTATTATACGCGAACCTCCGGGAAATTCTTATAACGATAGTACTAATTAACGTATCACGATTGAGTATTTAAACATATAAATACCGAATTTAGGTCGCATTGGTAGCATGTCTCCAATATTCCAAACTGTATTTGTACTCTCAAGCGGATAAAATCTTCAAGCACTATTCACTGTTTTTACTAAACGCGCTCCAGGAAATTAATTCGTGAAATGAGTTACTTTAAAAATATAACGAAGTTATATTACCATGTATTTAGGTCTAATAAGACTAGAAAATATTCCTCGAGGCAAATATCCAATTAAATAATTTATTAAGCCACAAATTAGGCTAAAAAAAATAATAGTTTTTACGAGTCCTCACAACCTCCCCTCCTTAAAAGAATTTCGTCCTCGAAATTCATACCTTCTGTAATCTCAGACAACTCTGAACCATGTGGTGTGTTCATGTTATGCTTTCTTTCTGATGCCATTGGTCGGTTTCTCCTTCCATTGACTTGTCGAGGGACAATTCCATTTCCTTGTGGAGCAGTAGTTTCTCGTGGATACCTCCTTGGACAGTCATGAACTTTATGGTTGGTACTCCCACACCCCATACACTTTCGTCCCTTTAGCCAACAGTTTTCTTCAATGTGATTCGTCCTTCCACAATATCCACAAGTCGGACGAGGTGTTGTGACCTGACTGGCTTGCGAGGTTTTCTTTGATCGTGTCTGTTCTACTGAAGTCCCTCGCGACATAGTTCCTTTTGGTTCCTTTATCATGAGTGGTGCAGGAAATAACAGTCCTACTCCATCCACTTCTTTTCTAACTTTGGGTGGTGGTCCATTTCCTCCTAGTGTACTATCAGATGCATCTCTTTTCCTTGCTTGGAGAGCTCTCAGTTGAGATTTTGTGCTTTCTACCCTTTGCGCTTTTTCGAGAGCGTCACTAAATGTTTCAACCTGTGCTGCAGCAAGGGCATCTTGGATTTCCAAATCTAATCCTTGGATAAACCTTCTTATTCTCTTCCGTTCAGTAGCCACCAATTCTGGGGCATATGTAGATAACTTTGTAAAGCGTGTTTCATACTCAGCTACGCTCAAAGTTCCTTGACGAAGCTTTATAAAATCATCTTCTCTCTTTTCTTGGACAAGTGGAGGAAGAAATTTCACATTAAATTCACGTACAAAGTTTATCCAAGTCCTTAGGGTTTGATCTCTTTCCCACTTGTTTCTTATAACATTCCACCAGGCTCGGGCTGCTCCTTCAAGTTGAAATACAGCAAAGGTGACTTGTCTCTCCTCTGTGTAATCCAAGGCATCGAATATATTTCTTATATTCTCTAACCAATTCTCAGCCACCTCTGGATCAGGTCCTCCAGCAAACTTGGGCGGGGAAAATTTTTGAAACCGCTCTAAAGCTCGATCCTCCCCTATCTCTTGGTTTCCACGTTGGTTTCCTTGTCCAACACCTTGACCTTGTTGAGCTACCAAGAGCTCCAGGATATCCGTCATGCGAGTTAAAACTTGTCCCATTTGGTCATTTCCTCTCCCAACACTTGACTCAACATTTTGATCAATACCGGACCTATTAGCTACTCTTTCATTTCGGGGTTGTCTAGGTTGACGTCCCTTTCGTTGTCCTCTAGTTTCCATGTTCACAACTAATCTATACGCACATGCATAACCCTCACACTTAGTTAAAATTGAACTATACTCATATACCAGTAGCAACATTTAAAGAGAATGAAGTCACTTACACAAATAACATTATCACTATGCAAGTAAACACAAACTAGAGTTCATTAAATTATAAAACAAGTTATGGCCAAGTAAAGTTCATGCCAAGTCAAAGTCAATAGCAAAATAAACAAGTGATCATCACAAGTACATTCATCTTCAAGGCGCAGACTCTAAGTTCTACTCCCATCGTCTCACTATAAAAGATCACAAGTAGGGATTCACTAGATTATTGGAACTAGACGATTCTCATTCCCTAACATGCTCGATTTCAATCCCAACACAAGGATCTTTTGAGTTACAATATTTTCCATCTTCCACCCTTAATTATTGTACCATCTTAACCAAACAATTATTGGTTTCCTGCAACCATTCACATGAAATATCGATTCATTCTTATTCCCCAAAAATGGAGATATAAAGTCCTTATGGTTGCCCTCAACTCTCAAGTACTCGGGTACAAGAATCCGAAATAAGGTAATTCACAACTCGAGCCGGCCGGTCCCAAGACTAAATCACCACATTCGAGATTCCTACCCAACATACATATCAAATTCCCTCCAATTATCAAGATAAAGGTTTTACAACCTATAACATTCATGATTCACAGCTTACATTTTTTTTTTTGAAGGGCACTTAAACCTTTACTCAATCACATAGTAAGGACCATAACACCACTTGGTCCTATCTTGCTCCTTTGTAGAGACCACGTGAATTGGCTCTAAATTTCATTGCTACAAGCAATCATTTAACTTTCAAACCAGTCCCACAGTCCGGCATCCTAAACATTTAAGCCTAGGATACACTACAAAGATCTGAAGCCTAAGCTCTGATACCAACTGTGACGCCCCCACTTCTCCCTAAGGCGAACCAAAGGGTATCCGCGGGACGCCTGCCCAGCTCTCGCCGGGACTCACTACAATCGATCATTCAAAAGCTCGAAATACTTTAAGTAACCTCAATACATAATTAAAGTACTTCGAATATCTCACACTTACAATTATGCAGCTTTCAAGCTTAAATACAACCCAATGGAAAAGGGGTACTATAGCCATCCGTTATAATATAACTTAAAGTCTTCAAAAGAAAACAATCTAGTACTACTCACGAGCACCCTTGGTCTCGAACCCTGTAAAAGAAATCCACAACGTGGTATGAGCTACACAGGCCAGTGAGGTTCCAAGACACTCTAACAGTTCAAATAAATCAAATAAGTTGGGCATATCATACGCATGGTTCAAGGTTACACAATGGCATGTTATCATGAGGCAATAATCATTGTACAGGTAATTTGAGCATATCATAGGTATGGCACGTTTTCATAAAACGGTTATCATTATGTAAAATAAACACACATTGAAGGATACGGTGTTCCAGTGGAACTCTGTCGGTCATCTGCACCTTATGACTTCCGGATCCCCTCGGTTTGACTGGCCATCACCTTATCCCTCCAGTGGTAATACTCGAGTATACCGAAACGGTTGTCCAGGGTTCCAACCTACCCGACCGAGCCCAGTCCTGGCTCGAGTAGGTCAGTAACCGAGGCAGGGCCCAAGTTCAGCGTAGAGCTTACAACATGCACAAGTAATCAAGTAATTCGGCAAAAGGTAAAATTCATCATTTGAGTAGGTCGAGTGAGGTAAGTACACACTCGCCTAACAATGATGGACAACTTCATATAACATGCGATTCATGATAATCAAGTGATCAAGTAAGTTGGTGATCACGTAAGCAGATAATCAAGTAAGCAAGTAGCCGAATGGATTAGAAAACGGTAAGTAAACACGGTAAACGGTAAACGGTGGTAATTACGGTTAATTGGCAGACATATGTCATTTTAATAGGCCACCATTGGCCGATTTTCACTTTTTCCACATAAGAGTCGAGGAGATTCACTCCAACCGACTTATGCTGTCATAGCATAATTAATCATTTAAACACATCATGTAGATATGCTCTCCAAACATTTCATATCTAGTATTTCAAGTAATCACATAAATATGCTCTTTAAGCATTTCATATCGAATAGTTCAAATATACATATTTCAGGTATTTCATGTCGAGTAATTCAAGTATACCTTATTCAGATACGCATGAGTGTGGTAAATACTTAACATATAGCACTTAACACTTAATAATCATGGGTTATGCATGTCATAGACTTATTCCAATTACGTATTCCTATATGGAACACTCACCTATAGCAACAAGAGAGTAATACTCAAACAAGTGTCTAGGCGTCCACTTCGAGTTCTTCTTGAAGGTCCCCTTGAGCGCCTGAGCAAATAACCATTAACTATTATACACTATCACTTAGAACTCCTACTTATCAAAGAAGGTTGTACAATGTAAAGGGAATTCATGAATTGGGCCTTAATTATTAATAATCGAGGCTCAAGAGTAAAGTTTTAAAGTCTAAAGAAAGAGACTAACATTTTTCATGAAATCGAGTTCAAAATGTTCAATCGGTATCGAGAAAAGAAGGCAAGTTTCCAAAATCTCATTTCTAAGAAATTGTCAAATTTTAGCTTTGGGTGTCAATTCTAGAAAATCGTATCTTGCACTACGTAGGTCCAAAATTGGAAAGCTTGATACCATTGGAAACTACATTCCGAGTACTACAAGTTTCTAGAAGACACTTTTCCATGATTCGAAATGGAAGGTATTCAAAAGTTGGATCAAAGTTACTGCTGTAGAATACTAAGACAGTTTCAAGGTTGGTTTTTGGCCAATTTTGGAAATTCAGTAAAATTCACTTGTTTTGAACTAACCTTTGAAATTTGGAAATCAAATAGTGTTGCAATCCAAAAGTATAACAAAACAAGCGGATTGAGAAACGGAGTTTCGAGCACCAAGATATAGTAGCCCCAAGTTGAGGAAGATTCAAGACTGAAGAAGAATTTCCAGTTTTGAACCTCCAACACTAGAAATTTAATTGGGTATCGAAACGAACTTGGATTGGTACCAAAATTGGCAGTATTTTACTCCCATATGAAAGGTACCACTCTATCAAATTTCAGGGAAAAATACTTTCGGTAAGATAGTTAACTAGTCAACCAAAGTTCAGGAAAATTATAAGGCAATCTGCCTTGAGACTTTCATTACCCAATTCAAAACGTCTAATCAAGCAAACTATACAATCATGGTTCATTTGTGAAATAAAGGCCTAAGAAACATCCATAATGCCTTTGGTAAGTGTTTAGTATCAAGAACATCAATTAACAAGTTCACTCCAATATCTTGTTCCAAACCAGTCCAACATTAGGGTTTTTCCAAAACAGAGCAGTCCACTTGTTTCAGTCACAACTCAGTCAATTTAACTCGAAATCGAGCATGGCTTACGCCGTTGGAAAATACGTTCATAGGGGTAAAATATCACAGAAGAAATCATTTCCAAATTCGGCACCAATCTAGTTCAAAATCGGGCATCAAGTTGCTGCCTGAACACTTCATTCCAGATGAACAGAGCAACAGGACAGCGAACTTAAAACATTTGGTTCGGCTTGGTCACAAAGAATCAGAACGTGCATTATATACCAAATTAAAGCCAGGAATGTCTAGTTTCCAACGCCACCAACGGCACATGATTTCGACATCCGAGGACAGAGTTATAGCCAAAATACTACCACTGGTCAGAATCATACGCGAACAGTTTTCCAGATTTCTAGTTTCTCAAGAAAAATTCATTTGCTCAATCAAACCTCAATATTTTCCAATGAAATTTTTCACACATCTAATACATCCTATAAACATCTAATTCAAGCCATTAAACCATTAAAAATTGGCCTGGAAATGGCCGAACATGGCAGGGGCAAAATCGGAAGTTTTTGCTTCTTACACCCAATGAAGTTTCTACTAATTACCCACCACTAATGCATCATTATAACCACTAAACCAACAATATAATCACCATCAATCATCACATCAGCAACAATAACCCAAGTGTGGGAATTCCAAGAGCCCACTATCACATTTTTACACCATACACAAGCTAACCAAATGCATGCATGAACTTAACAAGGTAAGATAGCTTCCAAACTTCAAGTTTTCAAGAGTGGATCATCACTTACTTTGGGTTGATGTTCAGCAGAATTTTCGGCCCTCTATTACCCCAGAAAAACCGTGATTTCCAGCCCTTGTTTGCAGCTCAAAATGATCCTCAAGTGTCAAGCTAGGTGTGGTGCAAGTTTGGTTAATTTTGGAGATGATTTGGAGTGGTTTTGAGTGAGATTAGTGAGCAGAAATTTTGTTGCAAATGAGTTAGAGAGAGGAGGGAGCTGGCCGGCTGTTTGAAGCTCAAGAGAGAGAGAGAGTGATCAGATTTTAGCTTCCAAGAGAAGACATTAACTTGTGGCCTCAAGTCACCCATTAGTCAACTCACATTAGGGTGCGTTTGGCGCGATTAGGGCTCGATTTTCTCGCGCGTTTGGTTCACTAGTGCACTAAACCTCCAATGTATTTATATTCATGTAGATAATATTCACTCTTAATTGTCCCGAAATAAAGGTCTAAAGTCCCTCAAATAAAGTCGCGCGTGTGAAAACGCGTACCGTCAATTTTTTACGCTATAACGCGAAACCTCCGGGAAATTCTTATAACGATAGTACTAATAACTATCACTTGAGTATTTAAACATTAAAATACCGAATTTAGGTCCATTGTACATGTCTCCAATATTCCAAACTTATTGTACTCTCAAGCGGATAAAATCTTCAAGCACTATTCACTGTTTTTACTAAACGCGCTCCAGGAAATTAATTCATGAAATGAGTTACTTTAAAAATATAACGAAGTTATATTACCATGTATTTAGGTCTAATAAGACTAGAAAATATTCCTCGAGGCAAATATCCAATTAAATAATTTATTAAGCCACAAATTAGGCTAAAAAAATAATAGTTTTTACGAGTCCTCACAGTGTAAATCCTTCGTAAGTTGCACTAACCACGTGCTTTCCTATGCTGTTGAAGCGGTTGCTCTATAATCTACTTTTGTACTAAATATTGACACTGTCGGTTGTCACTTACTACGCCAAGAAATTGCGACTGATTTAAGGCTAAACATATAACTTGTGTTTGACCTCCTTGTATCATGATCACTGGCATAATTTGCATCACAAAATCCAGTCATTTTACAAGCTTCTCCTTTCGTGTACAATAGACCATAGTCAATGGTCCCTTTGATGTATCTCCAAATCTGACGCACAGCTTATAAACGTGTCTTTTTTGGATTTTACATGAATCTACTCACGATCCTAACTGCATATAATATGTCAGGTCTAGTCAAAGTAAGATATATTAACCTACCTACCAACTGTCCATACATGGTAGCATCATCAATACTTTTGTCCTCAATAGAGCAATATCTGGCATTGACTTCCATTGGAGTTGAGATAGGGTTACACTCAAGCATCCCAAATTTCTCCAACAAGTCTTTAGCATACTTCATTTGACACGAGAATAAACCTTCATTGGTCCTATCAACCTCAAGACCAAGAAAATGCTTTAGCTCCCCCAAACTCTTCATTTGGAAACGTACATGCAGGTTTTCTTTAATTCGTTGAATTTCTTCATCATCATCACATGTAATGATTAGGTCATCAGCATATACAAGAACAATAGCTAACCTTCCACTGCTCGCTTTCACAAATAAACTAGAATCTGCAGGTGCTACAGAATATCCACTTTAAAGTAAGAACTCCACTATCTTGCCATATCATGCCCTTGGTTTGGTTCTTGTTTTAATTCACATAAAACTTTTTTTCAATTTGCATACAGGACCGGTCAGACTGTGTCTCCAAACGCATGTGGTTGACCCATATAGATCTCTTGATCCAGCTCTCAACAAAGGAAAGTATTTTTGACATCCATCTACCAAAGCTTCTATGACTTGCTAGCTACAACTGTAGATAGAATTCAAACTATGGTTAACTTTGCCATTGGGCTAAACATTTTATCATAGTCTAACCTATATTTTTGAGACAATCCAAGAGCAATGAGGCGTGCCCTATACCTCTCAACTGAGCCATTTAGATAAGCCTTAATTGTAGACCTATTTGCAAGAGATAGGTTTAACAAATCAGCTGAGACTTGTATCGACATCATAATCTTCAAGTTGTGATAACTGACATGTCCCAATCTTGTATGCCACAAATTAGCTGTCTCACTCTTTCTTGCTTTATCAATATAGGCTTCTTGAGCTAACATCAAACCCATTGACTCCAATCGTCTCCCTTGCATTGTTGGTGTACCTATAACTTTCAGATGTTGATACACCTTGACATCATCAGGTCCAAACAATACCTAGTTGCCAGATGCTGTCAGTTGAGAAATTAATAATGAATTCTTCTTCATTCCAGTTACGTGATAGACATGTTGCAACTCCACCTGCTAAGACTTGTATCGAGGTAGCATCAATGTATTACCAATGTGAGAAATTGGTAACCTAGAATTATCAGTTGTCATCACCACTAGACTGTCTTTGTACTCTGTCAAATCTTTTAGCTTTTTTTGTCTCTAGTCATATGGTTAGAACAACCAGAATCAATAACTCAATCATCAATGTAATTGACAGGTTTGGTACTCACTACTATAAGAGAGAGCTTCTCTTGTAGTCTAATAATACAGCAAAATGTGAAATCTTCTATTGCAAAGGATACCTAGACATCCTAATTTTCATCATCCTCATTCCTTTTTGGGGGATGTAGCAACATTACCTTGTGCTGGTAGGGATCTACAATATTTTGCATGATGCCCATTCTTACCATAGTTGTAGCATTCATCATTTCACCATTTTTCGTTGCCTTACAACCATTGACACCTTCTATTTTAGCCAATTGCTCCTTGACTTTGGCCAGCTTCCCCTTGATTGTTGTTCTTCTACTTCTTTTGCTCCATGGGCTCCATTTGCCATTTGAATTATTTTGGTTATCCACTAGTCTCCTATCTTCGGTTTAAGATCCTCCTTTTTTGGCAAAGAAAGCTTTTTCTTCTTCTTCGATAAATACTTTAGACATAGAATTGTCTAAGGGTTCCTCATTGGCAAGTAAACTTTCCAACTCATTTAAGGTTGGCTCCTTGGACCAACCACAAGTGGAAGTAATAAGTAGGGATAGCAATTTTTGACACGACCTGAAAACACGACACGAACCTAACACGAAATCAATGGATTTGGGTTGAGGTTTCGTGGGTTCGGGTCAGAATCGGGTTGAATTCAATGAACCCGAAAAAAAAACAGGTCGAATTCAAGTTACTCACGGGTTGACTCGATAACCCGTTTATGAATTAAAAATAATTTAATAAATATAAAAATATTTTATCTAACTATACTAAGTTATTCATTTTTCCCCAAAGGCATTAACCACTTAATCCTAAATAAATTTGTTTAACTTGTGTAAAGTTAGAATTGTTATGTTTGGACACATGATATATTACCTTATTTTCTATTTTTATAGTATCTTAATTTATTTTAGATCTAGTTTGGGATAAAACACTTTTATCGTGTTTTAATTTATTTCAGATCTGGTTTGGAATTAATTTATTGAGATTTTTATTAATTGTTATTAGTCTTGTGCGAAATTGGTTCTGTTAGAAACTATAGTGGTAAATTAGTAAATTGAAATTATGTTTCAGGTCATTCGGGTAGACTTGCCAACCTGAAATTTTCGGGTTCGGATCAGGAGTCAGGTCGTATTCGGGTCAAAATTATGTTTCAGGTTATTCGGGTTGACTCGCCAACCTGAAATTTTTGGGTTCAGATAAGAAGGTAGGTCGTATTGGGGTCAGCAGATTATTTATTGTACCCGAGTCTCAATCCTATCCGCCAACCCATTTTTGACCCAATTGCCACACCTAGTAATAAGACCCGTGTATTCTAGCCATAAACCATGGACAATAATTCTCCGCATTCTAGTCTCTATGATTGCATTCTGATAGGGTGTTAATTGTTAGTAATTTTATTGTTAATTTTCCCTTTTATCCTTGCCAAATATTGTTTTAATTATTAATATTTACTTATATTTGGTATTGGACCCAATTTTAGGGAGTGAAGCAGAAAACTACAAAAAAGGAGGGACTTTCTGAAGATAATTGAGACTTCAAATAAGCCACAGACCTGGCCCACATGGTGATATACGCGGACTGCATTTCTTTTTTGCAGATTAGGAGTATCTTGGAGTGTTGAAGTGTTTGACTATCAAGAGGAAACTAAAGAAAGAAGGACTTCAGAGAACTTCACTTTATGTACACTCCTTTCTCAATTTGTGCGGGGACCACGGAGAGAAGAAAGGCATTAGTCATTTGAATTGAAAGGAAACAAACGTGCAAAGAGTTGTTTTTGTTCCTTATTCGTGGGGACCACTGGATAGATAGCTTGAGTCATTTCCTTTTGGCTATATAAGGACAATCGTAAGAAAGGCTACAGAGAGCCTTTAGCATAGTTTTAGTTTTCTTTTCTTTCTTGGCTCTTTTGATGGCCTGGACCTCAGTTAAATTACTTGGAGATTTTCTCATGAGGCGTGGCTAAGTTTTTCTAGTCGAGGAACAATGGAGGACTTGGTTCTACTAAATTTGTGAGATCGAATTAGTTTTTATTTATTTCCATTATTCACTGGTATTCGTCTATCTTCTGCTTTATGTTCATATGGTTGTTTTATTATTCGATTATCCAGGGCCCGGATTCTAGATTAATTCAATAACCTGAAGCTAATTAGGGTAGTTAAATCCGTAATTGTTTAATTATTCTAAACTGGTGGCAACTGGCATGATTGGGTTTGTGTCAGGGAGATAGACAGGCTAACTTAAAGAGACCCTCGTAGCGTGTTGATTGGTTAGAATTAGGCTCTTCTAATTATTCATGCAATTAGGGAATTGAACTTCTATGGTCGTACCTAGGGTTATTTCCTGATTAGAGAAATAGTCAACGGTCGTACCTTGACTATCGACAAATTGAGGAAGAGTTGGTTGTTTATCGCGTGTATGACAACTATAACTAATTTATCAGATAGTAACTAGAATAATCCTTGCATCTGTGATCGAATTAAGTGAACCATCTCCGAAGTTGTCTCTTGGCTAGAGTTCGTCCATTATTATTTTTATTGTGATAATTAGTTATTTGAGTTGTAGTTATTTTATTTCATTTTAATTTATTCCAAGTAATTTAGTTACTCTCATTTTCAAAAACCCCCCATATCTGGAACTTGAGAAGAAATTAAATTATCCTCAGTCCCTGTGGATTCGACCCTGCTTACCACTATATGCAGAATTTGTATTTTATTTGAGCAGGTATTTATTATTGCACAGGCTCGACACCCTGTCACATTCTAGGAATCCAATTTGGATATTTCATCACAAATTGATTTTACCATGGAGAAATATTGACCTACTATCATATTTTGCTGAGAAATAAAGAATAATTCATTTTTAAGCATCTGGAGTTTCGCATTATTGGGCTTTACAAAGAGTGTTATGAGTGAGTCCCATGCCTCCTTTGGTGTCTTAGAGCCTTTGATCCGGCGTAGTAAATCATCTTTTATAGCCATTGTCCTCCGATGGCGATGTTGTGTCATCTTAACTAACAACTGCCCACAAGTCTTCTCCTAATAGGTAGAATTTCATACAAGTACTCCAAGAGTCATAATTGTTGGAATTGATACTTAATTCATCAATATTTCCAACTGAGATAGCAATCTCTACCATAATTAATTTTATCACTCACACTTTAATAATTGACTGACATAAAAAAACTTTCATAGTATTTCACCATGTTTTTGGAGAATCTTCTCTCTTATTGCCAAATAAAATTTTATCAAGAGTGAGTTCAAGATAGACCCGCTCTGATACCAAATGCTTGGATTGTGGTGGGGTCTACTATCAAATTAATAGATTGAATCCAATAATAAAGGAGACAAAAAATAATTTTATTACACTTAAAGTGCAAACAATAAAAACACTCACAAAATAAACTTATACTAGACATTCCTAAATTGAATCTCACTTTTGAGAATATCTATTCTAATTTTATCAGGCCTCACTTTTGAGATATCTACTCAAAACACTCACACAAATTTGCACTCTAAATATCAAGCCACTCTTTAAACTCTAACTCTATTTGAGCACTTGTATTCTTGTTTGATGATGGAGTGACAAAAATGGTAAATGAACTCCCTATTTATACTTGTGAACATCCAACAAGAAGATGCAATTTTCCTCTTCTCATTTAATGTCCAATTGCCAGAAAATCCAGTGAAGTACACGACCAAATCTAGCTTAAAAAACAAGCATGATTTGCTGCACACAAATCCAACATTCTGCTGCAAAATTGGACTTTGCATTTCACAAGCTTCTAGTAGGCATAATTGATAGGTTTCAAGCTTGTGTAATAATAAATTCCTATCCACAAAAATATATGATAGAGTATAATGGTAAGTAGGGTCGTCTCTATAGGAATTAAGGGAAATTCGTTTTTTCCAAGTGAGAATTAACTGGGCTTTTTGCAAATCAAAATAAATAAAAATACCAATTTAAGAAAATTAGTCAAACGAAAGAAAATTTAAATTAATTCAATAATATGCAAACTCTAGCCAACGAAAAACTTCGAAAGTGGTTCATAAAACTGCTCATTGATAGAACAATAATTTCTTCCATTCGTTAATAAACAGATTATAATTACCAAATAAGCATTGGCAATCGGCTTTTCCTTACTGTGTCAATAGTTAAGGTACGCCCGTTAACTACTTTCCTAATTAAGAAATAACCCTAAACACGTCTGTAGAATTTAATTTCTTGATTGCATTACAAATTAGAAAAGCTTTATTCTAATCAACAAACACACTATCGGGGTTTATTTAAATTAGACCATATGTTTCTCTAATATAAAATTAATTATACTAGTCGCCACTAATTTAACACAATTGAACAAGTACGGATTTAACTGTCCAAACTAGCATTAGATTGTTATGTTGAATTAAATATCTTGCACCCTTGATATTTAAATAACAAAACAACCATGATAAATTAAATTAGAAAATAGATGAATAATAATGAATAAAAGAAATAGATAAAAACAATTAGATCTTACAGTTATAACCGAACCAAACCATCGTTATCCCTTGACTAAAATAGAAAATTAGTTACTCATCATTGAGAAAAATCCCATGCAAAAGTTTGAACAATTTCAATAGTCATGCCACCACTGAGAAAAGCAAAAAACACAAATCCGTCATTTTTCTCTTTTTTCAAGTAAAGAGTCACGACCCTCCAGGAATTGTTTCTTGCTTCGAAAGAACTAATCAAGTAGGATGCCCCCCGGGGCTTGGTCTGGTGGCATGGGGCTGCTGAAGATGGGGTGTTGTCCCTGGTTCGAGTCTCGCTGCCAGCAAGTTGCGGGGGGCAGAGGATTAGTCTGCGGGGTCCACTCCCTGCGGGAAATCCTGAAAAAAAAAGTAGGAAGCCAAACGTCTCCGAGTCCTCTATTTTCTCCTACTTTATAGCTACTACTAATAATAAAGCATATTTCCTAATTAGAAAAAGAAACTACAAAAGACAATATTCCATGTTTCCTAATCAAATACCACAATTAATAAAGATAACTTCCAAATTTCTGAGCCAAGGTTTGTTCGGTCTGTGTGCATAAAATTTCCAAGCCTTTTGTATTTGATAGTAGGTTCTGAATGCGCCCACACCAAATTGGTTCATAATATGCTCGAAAATTGCCCCTTCAACTACTTTTTGCTCCACTTTTCTACAATTAACATTAATAACCAAATATAAGTAGAATCGGCCCAATAATGCAATGTTTGACAAACATCAAGGAAAAATATTTACAAATTATTAGCAGTTACACACCCTATCAATAATAAATGCCTATGGCCCAATATGGCTCTTTGCCAACAAAGTCAGTGATGACTTTTGACAATACCAACTAGGATAGATTTGTTGTCTAGGTTGCAATTGCAGAAGTAGAGAGGATCAGGTTGGAGGAGGAGGAAAAAGAAAGGGCACTCAGGTGATATATTTCTACTTTCTTGAAGCTTCTTTGTGAAAAGAAAACAAAGGAATCATTGATCGAGTGATGAGCGCGGGATATATATATAACAATTAGCTCATTCACAGTCAAGTTTTATATTTATAAATTCCTAAATACCCCACATGCGACTTTTCACAAGTATATGAGTCGTAATTGAGTATAGAGTATTAAGGGTCGAACCCACAGAAAAAATTGTCAATTATCGATGGTTTTCGAACTATTTAGACTATCACAAGTGTAAGAAATTAAATCTACACTATAAACATGAGATAAAAGTAATAAAAATAACAATATATAGAAAGCTCCTAGAGACATGGAATTTCTCACTACTCTTGCAAATAAAATCACCAGTTAAATGAATGCTATTATCTTGGCTAGTTATAACATAATTTCCTAATATATATGAAACATACTCTCATAGTGAATCAACTATACTTGTAGCTAAGTCATACCTACTCTTGTGGTTATGAAATTAACTACAAACTCATTTCTTCTATGAAATTACATGAAACAAGTCACTAAAACCACATAGGTGCACCTCTACTCTCGTGAGTGTACTTCCTAAGTTTTTCACTTTCTTGAACTAGTGTTAAATTCTAATTCTCATTGTAAACAACTAATGGCCAGTTAATCATGATTAGAAAAGCAAAAGTGATAAATAACTTACTCAAAATAATATTATCAAATAACTAAGTAAATATCACTAATAAGATATAAAAAGTTCATCCATACTCTAGGCATAAACTTTAGCAAAACATGATAAAAAGATCCAAACTTATATTATAACTAAACATAAAATCAAATACAAGAGAGAAAGTAGTAGAAGAGATATCACCCTTGTCACGTGAGATCAGCCTCTCCATCTTGCTCCTTAATTTTCATTTAAATCTAACTACAAATACAAGAAGGATAACCTACTCTAACTATACTAATCTAACTAATGAACTAAGGAAACTCTAGTGAAGATTACACTTTTGTGGACTTTTTCTAGCCTTTCAAAGTTGAGAAAATGTTCTCTTTGGCCTCTTTTTATAGAGAGATTCAAGCTCAAGATGAGTTGTTTCTAATTGGCAAAATTACTCTTTGAAATTTTCAAAGGTTGGTTCTCAAAATTTCCATGCTCATCTACTTATTTCTAGCGGGAATCTTGGTAGAAAAAGTGGTAAAAAAGGTTGAGTGAATAGAGCATAAGTTGCAGAGCAAGTTGCAGCCGCAAAACATGAACACATAGCCCCAAAACGCGACCTAGCTCGTGTTTTGTACCCCACATTTTACTCTTTTGCAAGTTTGCTCATTCTGGTCAGATTTCATCCTTGCTCTGTTTTTATACCAATTTCTACTGATATTTTCTTGATGATAGAAGCTGAACTAACTCTTGTACAAACATAAAATTTGTAGCCCTTGAGTTAGCTTTCCAATGCATGAAGAATCATCCAATTTGGAGCTCTGCAGAATGAGAAATGACCAAAATACCCTTGACTAGTCAATCCCCTATTTCAGCTTTTGACAATGAAAATGTACTTCAGTATTTCGACATTTGGACAAGGAAAACAACTGAACTGGACTTCGAGTCTATAAGAATATAGAACTATTTCTTAGTTTCAAAATGGCATAAGAATCACATCAATCCAATACTTGTAGCTCAAGATATAGTCGAAATACCAACAGGTGTCAAAACTGGAAAACTCCCTTAATTGCATTTCATTTCTTGCGCTTCATATCAATTCAAACCATCATCAATCATTCAATTATCTTATCAATTAACTTCATTTGACGATTGAATCCTTAAACCTACAAAACGTGAAGTTTTCACCATTAAAATCCATTGAAATACAATTTTTACCCCTTAAACCATAAAATGCAAACTTTCACTAGAAACTTAGTTCATAAGCTATAAAACTAATTAAAACACCAATATTAATTAATAAAACACACTTAAAACACTCAAAATATATACTTATCATCGAGAATTGATTCAATTGGAGTCACTGGATTGCAGCTTCTTTCTGATAAATTGTTCGGGATAATATAAAAGAAAATGGCTAAAAAAATTACAAAGCAAATGATGCAAAAAAACTTCAAATCGTGACTCAATATCACTTTCATTTAGCCTTTATTTGTCTAGAATTTAGTGCGCAAAGATTTTGAACAAATATCCTTTAAGATCATTTGAAGGGTATTGGCTTTTAACTCTTGTACAAAGTTAGACAAACCAACTTGAACTATGATGTGTTTTTGAAGAAAATTCTAATAGTAAGAAAATAGTCTTCTACAGTAATAATCCCCACTAGATCTTTATAGAGTTGAGATTGAAAATGATCAAGAGTTGTAATCTTTCTCCACTAATTTATGACTTTCCTTGAATTATGTTGGACAAAAATGCTCCTCAACATCAATGCAAGTGTTCAAACAATTTTTGAATGTTTAGACACCATTTGGATGGCAATTAATTGTCAAAAATATGAAAATATGCTAGATAAACTTGAACAACTTCTGATCATTATAGGCATCAGTCAATGATGGATCTTATGTCAGATCTTAAGATGGGCTCCCATCATGCAAATGATCAAATTTTAAAAAATTTTTAACAAAAATTGATGTCAATTTCACAAAAGCGAAAAGATCGTAGAGAAAGAAGACTGGCTCCAACCGCACATTATTGTCCAAGGAATTTCCTTCAGCAATGCGCCCCCCTCCCCCCTACCCCCCAAGGTTTGATTTTGAAGGCAAACATCAAGAAGATGATGGAAATCACGTTCTGTTTTCATATGGGGATATAATCAAGAAACCCCAGTTGAAGAGACTGAGATCACCCAATGAAGAAAATAGTACTGATCATCAAGAAAAAGAGATGCCACGTTCCAAGAAAGCAAAAAGGAAGCCTAGATATCCTGATGGACCATCAACATCAATTATCAGTACTATTCCAGAGAAACTGAAGAACAGAATTTTGGAAGTTGGGGGTCAGAGGAAAGCATTGTATTTGTGTTTAAGAAGGTGTTAACACAGATTGATGTGAACACGCATTTCAGCAGGCTGCTGGTGCCATTTGAGCAGATCATTGATTGGGTTTCTGACTGATGAAAAGCAGGCTTGTTTTGACTATCCTAAAGTTTGAAATTGATGCCATTTTTGTTGATCCATCCCTTGATGAAGGCAAAATGAACCTGGGACAATGGGAGATGGGTTAAAAAAACGGTAATATTAGTCACAAACTTAGACACTCACAGGCAGTGCACCTGTGGGCATTTAGGAGGGATTTACAGCTTGGATTTGCCTTAATTTTAGTTTGATTAAGACTTGTTTATTTCTAAATTTGCACTTAGGCTAATTGTTCATTAGAGTCTTGTGAATTAAGGATATTTAGTTTGTTAGAGTATTGTCTATTAGTCTTCGTTCACTCATTTTAATTAAACATATTAATTCTTGCTTTTGTATTGGTCAAAGAATGTTAATTTCATTTGTAAAGAGTTTGAACAAAATTGATGCAAATGAAGTACATAATCAATAGTTGGGCCGCAGGGGATTAGTCGGGCCCCGTAAGGATTGACCCGGACACCCTGTGTCGACAAAAAAAAAAAAAGAAAAAAAGAAAAAGAAGTACATAATCAATAGTTTCATATTTGGTTCTCAGCACTTTTAAATTGGTTGTTTTGGCCTTGCTTTCGTCACTGTTCTTAAATAGAGCTCAGTATAGTAATCCCCCTGTAAGTATAGTTATGTTGCCCTTTGCCCCCAAGATTAAAGGTCGAGCATTATTGGTCAGCTCCCCTTTAGCATACAAAGCATATACTCCTACTTTTATTCTTTTATTTTTTTGTCTTGCTTTCTACAATCTCCTATCATTTAACATGTTTAGAATAATTCTTTTAACCGTTGCTCAATCTTCTATTTCTTGCACTATTTATTTCGTCAGCCTTTATATTGCATTGCACTTTCTATTAAAAAATTTTTCCCCACCGAAAGAATAGGGAGTTAGCTCTAAGTTCCATTGATTAAACAAGAAATGGTAGATAGAAGGGGATAAAAACCAAAACCTTCTTTAAAATACAAGAGTAGATCTATTTCAATTAAATTTCAAAAAAGGGAATCATAATCTGTCAGTACTCTTAAAAAAAATTCTGTCAGTACTCTATGGCCTCCAAAAATACACATAGGATCCTCAGTACTACATTTTCAAATAGTAACTCAGTTCCATTTCTATATTTATGTTAAGTGTTTTGTTTATTTAATTTGTCATGTAATATTTATTTAAGTTTTTTCTACTCTTATGTGATAAGTGGGATTGTTACTGAATTTGACACTAAATAGTGGCATAGATTATAATCCTATGGATGCTTTCAGTCAACAATAGGCACATAGCTTGATTGCAGGCCTGTTGGTTTGTCGTAGGCAATGAGAAATAGAAACAGATTTAGGCCTTAGAATAACTAATATTGGCTGGTTTCTCTTTTTGTTTGATGCGGCTAAATTTGTTTACCAAGGATCTTCTTCAAAGGCAAAAAAAAGATGTGAAGAGCGCTCTGCAAAATCGTAAAAAGCTTCAGAGGAGGTTTTTGAATTATTCTTTTGCCATATGGAGTTACGTGCCAAATATACACATACTGACCTGTGCTTCTATACCAGTTTTAGAAGAAAAAAAAAAGAGCAATTTAGGTGCATTAAAATACTTTTTCATTTTAAGCCTAGAAGATTTTAAGTTTATTTTAGGCCAAATTATTTAAGTTATAAAGTAAAAAATTGTGTCCGATGTTGGGGTTCTGCTTTCATCTGAATTGACACAGCAACATTGAGTTATTCTATTTGCAAAAGATTGCAGATAAAACTTTTATTTGAACTCTATAATTCAAATTATAAACCGTCTACTGGTTATGAAGTTCAAATGTTTACCTAAAACATGGGATTAATTCTCATTTCAACTTGCATGAGATCTTCAGTACCACTTTTCAGTCGCAATTCAATACCAACTTCTATATTTATACCAAGTGTCTTATTCTTTAAATTGTCATGAATTGTTTATTTAAAAGTTTTCTTTATCCTCACATGATAAATGAAATTTGGCACTGGATAATAGCGCAGAACATCCCAAGAACATCCCAACTGCATTTCAACTACCTATTGGTCCTTCCTCAACCCCTTGTACAATTGCCTCAACAATAATTATGCGTACTTTGTTCCACTCATGTGAAACTGCAAAACTACGACCATTTTCTGCTTGAAAATTAAATTGCTTGACTATGAAATGAGGAACTTAAACAAAACTAGTATCCAGCTCCATCCAAATCAAATAAACCATTTCCAAATAGGAAGACAAAATAAAATACAAAAAAGAAGGAATGGCCCCTTAGAGTCCTCATTCATTGCTTAGTGCAAATTTGAATCTTGGACGTGATATTTATGGGTAGGAAAAGTACGGAAAGGGTGACATGGATTAAAAAGAATACAAGAGAAGGGAAAAGTTAATTCTAAAAATTGCACAAAAAATATGTAATTGAAAAAGCAGCCACAATTATACAGGGTGATCTACTAATAACTACACTGTGTCAGCTTATAGTGTAGCCACAAATCACAATTAGTTCACTTATAACATGTCGAGGACTTGCTTTGACATACGATTAGTAATTCTATAATTTTTTAAATCTTGGATATAACACAATTTACATTTTTTTTGGCAGTTTAATTAGAATTCTTATTACCCATTTAATACTATTTCATTCTAATTTTTTTTTAAAATTAAATTTTTATTTCAGTGCAGCAAATAATAAGTTCCTCTCACAAACGTCTAATTTTCCGAACAGAAGGCATTCCTATTCTATCCAGTCTAATTGCCCCGCGAGCTAGCCTCGGGAGCATATGAAAGCCGTCGTAGACCTTGAGTTGCTGATTTATTAACACAAATTACATTAAGTGAACGTACAACATATGCACAGCATGGACTAATTTTGATGCTAGAATGAAGTTCAAAACATATTTTGGGTTTTTTTTTGACATCTGCACTTAATTGCTGAGTAGCATGAGATTTGTTTGTGGCTACAAAGCCTACAATGTATGCAGGCATAAGATGCAAAAGTGTTACATCTTATATTCACTCTGGCTCCTCCTAACACTTTTGCAAGTTTATTCATTTCCATCCTAACTTGGGTACTCTAGACCTCTTAACTTTAGTGAGGTGTACATGATTATTTTTCACCTTTAAAACTATAAGATCTTTATATGAAAGAGTGATAGACTTCTTTGGAAAAAGTAGAATTTACAAGTAAAATTACCCCATGAAAACAAAACTATACCGGGGTAGTGCGGCAATAAAAAAAAAACCCACAAGGGAAACACTGTTATGAAACAATTTAAAGTGTGGATGTCCATTTGTATTCCCAAGAGGATTAATTCATGATTTATGACTATATTATGTATAGAAGTTACAATCCATAAATTTACTCATGTAGTGGAGAAACTGTTTCATAAGTTTTTTTCATATTCTTGTAATAGTGGGTGTTTAAGAAGATTGATGTTCCTTTAATCTTGTAGTACCTATATATAGAGGTACATTGACATCCTTTAGTAGGACTTTTGGTATTAGTTGGAATCATAAGAATATCATTCTCCATTTCTCTACATCTTTCTTTAATATCTCCATTTATACTATAGTAGTTTATTAGTTTTACAACACGTTATCAGCACGAGTCTCTACTTTTGAGAAAAAGGTGAAAACGAAGTCTCTATCTTGAGTAAAACTGAAACAGGAGATTTTGCCAAAATTCTGCCTGCATTTCTTCAAGTAGCTTCTGAGGTAAATTTCTGACCCACAAACTTATTTCAATTTCTTATGGTTAATATTTAAATTATCGCAAAATACAAGTACCTACTGTTGAGCAACCACTAAACACAAACATATATTGTTTGACATCTTTGATGTAATATTTCTCCTTTTAATTCTACTTATTTATCTTTATAATTATTTGTTATAAATACTTATATTCTGATGCATTGAGTTTTAGAGATGCTATTATAAAAAATCAATTATGTTTGAGGATTCACTTGTCCTTTGAAATACTTAAAGAAAAAATTCGACCACCTGAAGATGGTCGTTTTTTAACAAAAATATTTGGCCACTAGAAGATGGTCATTATTTTAAAAGCCTGGTATGATAAATTTACCTGTGGCTACAAGAACATAATTATACAATTTTCAAAATTACTTCTCAGTTGAAATTGTGTCGAGAAAATTTTACTCATAAGATATATTGAAAATGATATTTTCCACAATTGATTTCTCGAATATGCTCCTGTAGTAGCAATATTAAGAGAAATTTTGAGAAGTATACTTATTGCATGCTAATTCTAGTCCATTCCCAGAAGTGAATGCGACTAAATTTCAATTTATTAGTTATAATTGTTGCCATGACTATGATTTTGGTAAATATATATTTTACCATGACAAGAGAAAAAGTTACCACTTGAAGTGGGATAATAATGATAAGGACAAGAAAGTAAGGATCATGAAGATAAATGTCCTGAAGTACATTTGACGAATCAAAATTATAATAGCATTTTCACATGGTAAATTTCTTTAAACACCTTGAAGGTGTATGATAATTGATTTAATTAACTTTTCCTCCTGAAGAAGAAATGGATATTAAACATTTGGGATCAAAGGATTATAGTGATGATATTTATCCCATAAAAATTATGGTGACAATGATATGTGTCTCATTAATAAATGCTACTATATACACTATTTTCCAACAAAAGAGACAAACACAATCAGTGGTAGTGCTTAAGTGATTGAAAACTCCAGAAGAGCCACTGTTATATTTCTCCTCGTAGGAGAAAAGTTTATGATAAATAAAACACTACTTTTTATCATGTTTCGAAAAATTTATTGAATTTGAATATCCATCGAAATGGATATCAAATTGAGACACTAAATAAGACAAGAATAGAGATCATGTTTAGAAATCAAGTGAGATAAAGGTTCATTATCTCATAATAATCATTCGAGAGAGAAACGGTTATCAATATAGTTGTCTTCATTCTCATTTGATTTATAATCATCACCTGCAGTAAATCAGAAATTTACTGATCCCAATGAATACATGATCTAACGAAAGTGAAAATATTTGAGAGCCGACAAGTATTTATACATACCCCCTTTATATTATATATGGCTCCAAAAGAAATTTAAAATTTATATCGAGTATGAATCACCTTTTATAATTAAATATAGTAAAATATTAATGGGTGATCTATTTAATGATTTATTTATTCTGATGAGTTACAATTCCCGACATCAGGGGGAGGAAGAAATCAATCGAAAGAAAAGCATCTAAAAAATTGGATTTCCTCGATCCTCAATAATGTGAACTAGAAGTTCAAGAAATTCTTCATTTGTTGAAAGTTGCAAATCAATTGTCAGATATATTTATCGACTCCAGAAGAGTCATTAAATCAACTATTCCTGCAGGAAATACTCTAGCTAAAATTGATGTCCCTGAAGGACATGTACAAGTGCTACAAATAAATTTAAGGTCGGCCTATCTAAATAAGGCATAAATTGATTTCAAATATCTCCAGAGATTAAATAAATGTCATGACAAAATTTAATCTCTTGAAGAGGTCGCTCCTGAAGAGCCAACTCCTGAAGAGAACGAAATCATAGAAAATTTAATTGGAGCCTAATAAAATGTAACACTTGATATTATAGAAGTTGATGAGGATTATGGATCTAAATTGATTGATGAATGTCGGTATAGAAATGATTGGCCAAAATGAAAAGACGTGATCCAATCTGAATTAGACTCACTAGTTAAAAGAAAAGTTTTGGACTTGTAGTCCAAACACCTGAAGGTGTAAAGCTAGTAGGATATAAATGCGTATTTGTGAGAAAAAGAAATAAGAAAAATGAAATTGTAAGGTAAAAAACAAGACTTGTAGTCCAAGAATTTTCACAAAGGCTTGGATTTGATTATGATAAAAACGTATTCACTTGTAGTGGATGCTATCACATTTATATATCTTGTGAGTTTTGCAGTTCATGAAAAATTAGATATGCGTCTAATGGACGTCGTTACTGCATATTTATATGGGAATCTTCAAAATGATATTTATATGAGAATCCCCGAAGGATTCAACATACCTAAAGCATGCAAATCAAATTCTAAAGATATTTATTCTATTAAATTACAAAGGTCTTTGTATGGCCTCAAACAATCTGGACGTATGTGGTATAACAGCTTCAATGAATGTCTAACTAAAGAAGGTTATACCAATGATCCAATATGTCCATGTGTTTTTATCAAGAAAAATGGATCAAATTTTGTGATAATTGCTATATATGTTGATGATTTAAATTTGATTGGAACTCCTGAAGAGATTCAAAATAGTGTTGAATATTTGAAGAAAGAATTTGAGATCAAAAATTTTGGAAAGACAAAATTTTGCCTTGGTTTACAAATTGAGCATTTGAAAGGTGGAATTTTTGTCCACCAAACTATTTATATTCGGAAGGTATTAAAGCGATTTTATATGAATAAAACACATACATTGAGTACCCCAGTGGTTATCAGATCATTAAATCCTAATAAGGATCCTTTTAGATCACGAGAGGAAGATGGAGAGATACTTGGTCTTGAAGTACCATATCTCAGTGCAATTGAAGAATATTGGAATGCAACGATTAAAAGATCTCAAATGATGTTTGCATCAGGGAAAAAAATTAATACACAGGAATAGTGTACTCTTTTTCCTTCACTAGGATTTTTGTCCCGATGGGTTTTTCTCTAATAAGGTTTTAACGAGACATATTCTTTGTGTGATGGACATCCAAGGGGGAGTGTTATGAAACAATTTAAAGTGTGGATGTCCATTTGTATTCCCAAGAGGATTAATTCATGATTTATGGCTATATCTACTCATGTAGTGGAGAAATCGTTTCATAAGTTTTTTCATATTCTTGTAATAGTGGGTGTTTAATAGGATTGATGTTCCTTTAATCTTGTAGTACCTATATATAGAGGTACATTGACATCTTTTAGTAGGACTTTTGGTATTAGTTGAAATTATAAGAATATCATTCTCCATTTCTCTACATCTTTCTCTAATATCTCCATTTATACTATAGTAGTTTATTAGTTTTATAACAAACACATTAATTTAGCTTACTAAATATTATTTTCATCAAGACATTGGAGTACACTAAAACATTTCATCTGGCTTCATTACGAAAAGTGATCTCTATCATTTTAACACTTTAATCCATACTACGGTCTTTGTTTTTTTCCAGATAACTTTTGAAACTATATGAGGCCTATTTGAAAAAGTGCTAGATTAATCAAGGAGATAAAGTAAAATTTACCAATAAAAATACCTAATAAAAGTCCCGTTTGATCCTTATTCAATACACATGATAACACCATTGAAAATGGTTTCTTTTGGAATTGTCAAAGATAACATGAAAGAATTACCCGAAAGATCTTATTTATAAAATTCAAATTAAAAGAACAATTTTATGGGCATCAAAGGAGACCGTGTTGCATGGAATATTGAACACCCTGCGGAGTATGGCCAAAACAGAGTTATACGAGTTTACCATTATTTCTCAACATTATTTTAACTGTCTTTATTTTGCAGTAAAGTTAGGTAGAATCCACTTTTTCCCCGTAAGATGCTAGAATAAAACACTCGAGACTGCAAATGATTTCTATTATCCAAATTACGTTTAACCGCCTTACACAACCCATACTAGTACAAAATCCACCTCTTCGTTCCCTTTCGATTCCATGAGCTTTTGTTTCTTCTTTTTTTTCCTTTCACTATCAAAAATTATATACACACCGTCCCAATAATTCATCTTAGAGACTTTAAAGTACAATTGCTGAACCATTTTTTTTTCACTTCCAAGATGTTTTAGTCTTTTCATTTTTTCGTTGGATATCAATAGTTCAGGAATCCCCTGTAGTCAGTATAGAATTGGTGATTGATCTTCAAGAAGACCTTCAAGAATTTGAGCAGAAAAAAGAGAGGAACAACAGAGACAGAGATGGATACAGGGGGAGGAAAGAGAAAAGTGAATGTTCCTGAAGCCGGCGACAGAATTCTTGATCCCAATGCACCAGCACCACCAGCAGCGGTACAAATCCCTCCGAACTTCAAAACGGCCATCACAAACTTGGGAGGTTCAGAGCCAGTGTTGTTGGCGGAATTGACTTCATTGGACATTGTGGACAGAATGAATGATGACTATTTCTTGATATCAATTCAAGAAATCAATAAGCACCCAATCTTGACAGAAGCCCAGAGGAATTCTCTTGAAAACGGAGATGCGGAAGTGGGTGCAATTTGTATCCAACCAGCAATGGCTAAATCCGAGATAAGCATCTCAAAACATGACAATTCCAACTATGCATTGAGTGGCTGGAAAGACCTTGTCGAGACTTACAGGCCGATTCTGACTACAGCAAAACGGATGCAATTATGGTCTTTCAAGAAGATACAGCTTGGATTTATAATGCTACTTGAAGATGACAGTCAAGAGGTTGGATTGAATATGTGAATTCATAGTCTTGATCTTGGTATCATTTTGCACTAAATAAGGGAATCCTAGCTAGCTACTTCTTGTTGATCAGTATTCCTAATTTTTGCACTATTTTTTTTTCCCAACAGATTCAACATCAGACGAAGGCTCAAGAAGTTCTTCCCGATGGCATCAAGCATCGCATCAGTTCCATTGGAGGTTCAGAACCACTTTTTGTGGTGGAAAAGAAATTGTTCAAGACTGATACGGAGCATCTATTTTCAATACCGTTGAAAGGAAGGAAGAACGAATTCTTGAAGGAAGAAGAACGGGAACCTTTTGGAGTCCCGTACAGCAGAGCAACGATTGAGGCGGTTTTGATTGGATCATCAGCCGATGAAGAATTTAGGGTCAATTGGAAGCATCGGGGCAAAACGTATTCCCTAGATGGTGGTGACTGGAGCAAATTTGTGAAGAAACATAGGCTCAAAGTGGGAAAGAAAGTGCGCTTGTGGACGTTTAGGCCTGCAAACGAAAGTGCTGGTTTAGACATCGGAAACTATCGTTCAGAGCCTGGATTTGCATGCGTTACATTTCAATGAGAGGAAGCAACACGAATTCGCATATCCATGTTGTTTTAGGCCTCAAGATTGCTGTTTTCATCTTTCAAATTTGGTATTGTTGGTGGGATTTCTTGACTGTATTCAGTAATCATTCTGATAAAAAAAAATCAGTATCTGAAAATTTTAGGCATTCTTGTAGACACAGCTTTCAATCCTTAGGCGTTTCAGGGTTTCTCAGGTTGTATTCGTGTTCATCAATTGCCAGAAAGGCACAATCCTGACTGTAAGAATCTTCTTCCAAGAGTTACTCGCATTAACGAACTTCAATTTTTTAACTGTTGTGTTAGACCTTTTTTTTTCTTTTTTCTTTTAATATCCACTTCTATGAGCAGTTTCATTTGTATTTTTGTTTTAATGTATGAAGAAATTGAAATTTTGGCTGGCAAAGTAATTATTGGCAAAATACTGAGGATGCAAAAATTTTTGAATCGGCTAAAATGTCAAACTGTGAGTCCTTTTTTCCTCCCAATAGTGCAATTCTTTCTTTTAATCAATAGTGCAAATTACTACATTCCGCGTGACCAATTATACTAGATAATTTTGTTAACAACAAATTTGTACACACAGAACAACAATATGTATACCTCCACATGACACATGTTCTGATGTGAAACCCCGATCTAGACAACCAAAACACCATGGCTTAGGCAGCGAAAATTTGACCCAACTAATCCCTAGAAGTCACGAACAATTTTGATATTATCTCAACCCGCGACTACTCGAATTAACGAACCAAATTGGAGGTAGTAGAACGCCACAATCAAGGAGATACTCGATTGATAAGTTCGGGTGAATAACTTGAGAAGATTCTCAAGTATTCAAAGGAAACTCTCTTGCCAAAGAGAAAGTGAAAACTCACTAATTGTATTTAATAGCCAAAAACTGATCCCAAAACAAAGAGGAAGTGGGGCTATTTATAGCCCTTACAAGCATTAACCCTAATCCAAAAATTGACCAAACTACCCTACATACTTAAGGAAGATTTTGGGCATCTCACTTACTAACAAATGGGCCGCAATTAAACTAGCTTAATTACCTAGACTTTCTAAAGCGAGAAATAACCAAAATCAACGAGGAAAATCAAATAATCCTACTAAACTCAAGTATTCGTGCAATCAACTGGTCTTCACTTGAATCTTCCAATTCCCCATGTGCTTGAATGGGCCTTGGTCTTTATATTCTCATCATTCCCCTCCTCTTAAAGGCGATTTGTCCCCAAATCATGACTCTCTTACAAAACAAAAGTGATGAGAGCATGTGTATAGTCACCAAGCAGCCTGCATGTCGCCTTCTTAAGCGAAGAATGATCATGACATCCTTGTGTGGAACAAGGACAACTCGTGGTGGTGGTAGATACATGTTGCGGACAGCAAGATTTCCATGACAATGGTCACACAAGCGACGTCTCAACTCTATGGGTGGATCGTGAGCGGACGCCCGGTGAACCAAGGTTTGGTTGGGCTGCGAGTTGTACGCATCAAGACGTGCAAACACTGCATCAAAGGCCAATGTAACTCGACTAGTGTTGGTTGGAATTACTTGACCAGCACTCTCTTCGCAGATCTCTATGGTTGCGGGTATTGCACACTGCAAGATGAAGGATATCTGACCACGAACAACCTGCACAAATGAAAACACGTTAAACACCACCAAGGTGGAACGATCCAGCTCCCAGTGCCCGATGTTGTCCTCAGGCTTAGCGAGCAGGATCAATGTTCGCCCTTTCTTTTCCTTGCCTTCTAATCGATCCAACTCCCATTCCCTCTGTAAAACATTTTGGTCCTCTCGAACTTGTGTAGGTGAGAGTGGAACAAGTATGATCCTTATCCCTTTATGCATGAACGAGTATTTGTTGGAATGACCTTCATAAGTAACCTCGCGATCAAATTGCCAAGGTCTTCCAAGAATAAGATGGGCAGCTTGCATAGGAACCACGTCACACACCAACTCATCCTCATATCTCCCAATGTTAAACTTCACAGAAACCTGCTTGGACACTCGCACTTCGCCGCAATCACTAAACCATTGAAGCTTATATGGTGTAGGGTGATCTTGGACAGGTAGGTGTAACTTCTTGACAAATAAGGCACTGGCGACATTGGTACAACTTCCTCCGTCGATAATCAAGCTACACACTTTCCCGTTAACTAGACATCGGGTATAGAAGATGTTGGTACGCTGCTCTTCTTCATTTGTGCGTTGAGCACTCAATGCCAACCTTGTAACAAGGCCTAGTCCAACTGGTTGGTCAGGGGCAATTATCTCTTCTTCCTCAACCAATGGTGGCATGCCTTCATACTCATCCTCCTCATCCGTTAGCACTTCACCACTTGGAAGCATGAGCATGGTCCTTCGGTTTGGGCATTGGGACGCGATGTGACCGAAACCTTGACACTTAAAGCACTTAGTGTCGCGGTTTCTAGGTTTAGATGCCCCTAGATCAACCTTAAATTCGGCCCTTTGGGTCGGTTTTGAAGATGACGAACCAGGCACCCATGCTCCATTCGAAACCCCACTTGCCTTAGCGGACTTTTGCTCGCTCGTGTGGGTAATCTCGCCTTTATACTGCGGAGTTCTCCAATTTCCAGATTGGGCGTTGGAGCTTTGATGGGGGATACCCCTCCTCTTGAGCCTTCTTTCCACCTTGATAGCTTTGTCCAATAATTCATCCATGTCAAGGTAATGTTGGAGCTCCACAACATCTGCAATTTCAGCGTGTAGTCCTCTCAAGAAACGTGCCATGGTTGCTTCTATATCCTCCCGAACATCAGCCCGCAGCATGGCCATCTCCATCTCCTTGAAGTAATCCTCAACCGTCATACTACCTTGGGTGAGAGTTTGCAATTTATGGTGCAAATCCCTGTGGTAATACGCTGGTATGAAGCGCTTCCTCATGATCCTTTTGAGTTCTTCCCAAGTGTGAATGAGTGGTTCTTCATGTCTCCTTTGTCTGGTGCGAATCTGATCCCACCAAACTGCTGCGTATTCAGTGAACTCAATGGTTGCCAACTTCACTTTTTGGGACTCTGAGTAGTGGTTGCAGTCAAAGAGCATCTCAATCTTCCTCTCCCATTCCAAATATGCTTCAGGGTCCGACTTGCCTGGGAAGGTAGGAATTTTGAGCTTGATTCCCTTTAGTTCATCATCCCATTGATTAGGGATGCGTTTATAATTCCGGAATCGGTTTCCATCTGCCATGTCCTCCTCATTGTTCGAATCACCTAACTCCTCCACGTATGGTTGTCTCTTGGAGGCATTCTTGCCTAGGGTTGATTGCTCCACCTTATCCTCCAGTGTATCAATTCTCTGAGCCATGCGATCAATGGCGCCTGTTAATGCTTCAAGAATATGTTTCATGTCATAAGGGTCACTTGTCGCATGAGTGTGAGACATGTTTATAGAGTACCTGCAAGGGTCAACAAACAGTTAGTAGAAACTGCCTCACTCACTCCCTTAGTGTATCACTCACCCTCGTGTATGTCACTCAAAGCTCCAATGGACTTACCAAACACCTTTACCTGTTGGGTTAGGTAGTTTGAGAAATGCTGCTCAAGCCCAAATAATTGTCACCAACTTCTTCCTCAAGAGTAATCACAAAAATGTAGGAGAAAATGTAGGAAAGTGTTCCTAGAATCTAGGAAGAGAATATAGGAGAGTTTCCTAAAGTGGATGAGAGAATATAGGAAAGGTCCTAAAAATGGATGAGAGAATTTTAGGAGAGTTTCCTAAAAAATGGATGAGAGAATTTAGGAAAGTTTCCAAAAAAATGGATGAGAGAGTTTAGGAAAGTTTCCTAAAAAGGTAGGAGAGAGAGTGTCCAAGTGAGTACAAAGAGTTATCCAAGTGCTTTACTTAGTTTCCTAATTGATTTTGGAAACAAGTTAGTTTTTGGAAACCTTTTGAAAATCCTCTTCCTCTTGAACAACTTTTGGTAACCTTCTTGAAACAACTTTTGGTAACCTTCTTGAAACAACCTTTGGTAATCTTCTTGAAACAACTTTTGGTAACTTCCAAATTCTACTCCAAGAAAGATTGCACAAATCAGATTTGGTTCTCTATTCAAAACAATTCGGTTGCCCCTTTCTTTCCTTTCCTTTTTTTTTTCTCTTGCCAACCAATTCCTCTTTTCTTTCTTCTTTTTTTTGACACAACTATCAACCACGACACAAAACAAGGAAGTCCACAAATAATAACTACCAAGAACTCCAAGATCTTTCAAGAACTTTCAAGGAAGTTGTCAGGAACTTCAGAAATTTCAAGATTGTGGTCAAGAATTCAAGAAGCTCAAGATTATTGTAAGTTCTCTTCAAGATTCACAAAATTCCAACAAGTTTTGCCAAAATTCAGATTTGAAAACCAAGTAAACAAGTTGGATAACACAAACAACAAGGCTGGACAGATTTGTATTCGGATGAACAGTAACTATGAACAGTGTCGGTGAACAGTAACGATGAACAGGTGAACAGTACCGGTGAACAGTGACTCTTTAATAATTTTTTTTTTGGTTCTAAACAAACGAACAGATTGGGATAAACATATATGACTCGAAATAAACGAAAGAAAAAAAAAAGATATAACCTGGTGGTTGTCGACTAGCTCTGGTACCAACTGATGTGAAACCCCGATCTAGACAACCAAAACACCATGGCTTAGGCAGCGGAAATTTGACCCAACTAATCCCTAGAAGTCACGAACAATTTTGATATTATCTCAACCCGTAACTACTCGAATTAACGAACCAAATTGGAGGTAGTAGAACGCCACAATCAAGGAGATACTCGATTGATAAGTTCGGGTGAATAACTTGAGAAGATTCTCAAGTATTCAAAGGAAACTCTCTTGCCAAAGAGAAAGTGAAAACTCACTAATTGTATTTAATAGCCAAAAACTGATCCCAAAACAAAGAGGAAGTGGGGCTATTTATAGCCCTTACAAGCATTAACCCTAATCCAAAAATTGACCAAACTACCCTACATACTTAAGGAAGATTTTGGGCCTCACTTACTAACAAATGGGCCGCAATTAAACTAGTTTAATTACCTAGACTTTCTAAAGCGAGAAATAACCAAAATCAACGAGGAAAATCAAATAATCCTACTAAACTCAAGTATTCGTGCAATCAACTGGTCTTCACTTGAATCTTCCAATTCCCCATGTGCTTGAATGGGCCTTGGTCTTTATATTCTCATCATGTTCATGTACATGATTAATAGTGGCAAATTAGTCCATATTTTTATCGTATTATTATGTGAGAGTATGGTTGTATAATAGTGGATATAAATTTATATCATTTGCAAGGACAAATGATTCCATTCATATATTATCTTTTTAGTATAGGATTATATACTAATGAGAGTATAAATTTGTATCATTTTTAAGATAAATTGGTCTAAAATTTTATCATGACATTTTTTAGTCGTCCCTGACTAATACCATCAATCATGGATCCAATCCTTCAATGAACCAAATGAAACTTTAATAGCCGGATGGCCAAGTGGCACTAAAAGTGGGTTGAAGAAATGTGTATAACATCCAACTTTTCTCCAAGTTCCATTCGTAATCGGACAGGATTTCCCGACATTCGACAACACATCCACCCAACTTTCAGATCCGATTGGCATATGGAAATTCGCCAATCCAATACCAATAGCCATGTATATATATAGTTGATATTTGGGCATATTGCCAAGCCTTTAACCTTAAAATTGCCCTACAACCTTAACTCATCATCCCAGCTGCCGAACCTCTGCAAACTAAGTCAAACTCATCCAATGGCAAACTGGTCCGATCTCCAACATGATATGTTGGGATTCATAGCCCAACACCTGGACAAGATTGAAGATTATGTGGCTTTTGGCGCAGTTTGCAAGTCATGGCGAGCAGCGGCCAGTGAGAAAAATTTCAAGGGCCTCCGACCATGGCAGCAGATTCCCTGCCTCACGCTTTCTGCGAATGATGATTTCAATCGGGAGCTCTATAGTTTGATGGAGAAACAAGTCGTTGCTAAGGTGAGCTTGCCTCAACTTAAAGGCAAGAAGTGTTATGAATCTCTAGGATGGTTGTTGACTATAGGACAACAAGGGGAGATAAGCCTGTTGAATCCCTTCTATGGTGTTGAAGTTGAGTTACCAAATCAAAATACTTTTCCTGAATATGATTTATATGAGATGGATCCTGATATCTTTGTACGTAGGATGGTTTTGTCATCGAGGCCTAGTCGCGAGTCCCCAGAGGACGATGACTTTGTGGTGATGATCATCTGTGGAGGGGTTGGATTCTTGGCTTTCTGGAGGCCAAAGGATCTTTGGTGGAATAGGATGGAGACCAGAAACTCTTCCCATGCGGATGTCATATATACCAATGGCCAGTTCTACTCAATTGATCATATGGGCAATGTTGTGGTTTGTGACGTTTTGGAGGCAAACCCTACTGATCAGGCTCGAATAATTGCTCGGTTTAGCCCTGAATTATGGGACAACAAAGAGTTATACTTAGTAAAATCTTCATCTACAGATGATGAACATTTTCTGGTTGTCACACGAGACAACATCCCCAATTATGAGGACAAAAAAGGCTTTGAATTGGATAAACCGATCTATGGCACAACCGAATTCCAGGTGTTTGAATTGGTTTCTACAGCAGGAGGAGAAAAAGAGATTACTTCCCGTTGGAAAGAAATCAAGAATTTGGGAAGCAGATCAATTTTTCTTGGCCATAGTTCTTCAATGTGCCTGGAAAACAACAAATTGGCCCCCGAAATCACACCCGGTCATACATACGATGCATGGGCAGCATATGTTGAAATTCCTGAAGGCGGCGGCAAGGACATGGGAGTCTACAACTTGGAAAAAGGAGTAACTGCGCCCTTGTATGATGCCCCCTTAAGGCTTAGCCGAACCTGCCCATCTCTTTGGATTACACCAAATTTTTAACATTTGTATCATTACCCTGTGATCTGTTCATGTGAATCTCGAATGATGTATTTTCTCCCTCGTAGATTTACCGCTCTCCATATCTTTCCTAGTTCAGGACCTTGTGCAGAAGTTCTACTGATAACTGTTTGTTTTTCTAATATAAAATCGCTTTTTATTGTTCTTGTTGGGAATTAATATTATTCAGAACATGTTAATTCTACACTTTATGAATTACCTTGTAATAATCATTGCCATTAATAGTCCAGAATTTAAAATTGGACCTTGAATTTGGAGTTTTCTACTTCATTACTACTTTGGGTATTTGGTCGCAGTTATATCGATCATTGGCTGTAGTCCCTCAAACATTGCTGACGGGTTTTTACTACAAGTGCAAGTTTAAATCCGATTTTATACCCGTTGTCTGCAAGTATACAAGTCAATCAAATAATATAGGGCATGTATCGGGTCGATCCCACGAGAAGCAATGTCTACAAGTACTAGGTCCTTATTTTCCTTATTATTTAGACTTATAATGAATTTGAGCAGAGAAATGATATTGCTGCTGTCTACAATTCTGAGTTAACAAATGCAAGATACAAATGGAGGTTTTTTCACTTAAAGACTTAAATCTAGGGATATAGATTCCACTTATGACACAAAAGATCTGATTTAATAAACTTAACGCTTGTTACTACTCTTGTTTAATCAGGGATTCATTTCCAAAAATTACTAAAATATCATTCTCATGATTAAAATGGCCTAGAACAACTTAGTTTTTCCTAATTTCTTGGTAAATAACTAACTCTGTTCTTGTTCATGCATGAAATGCAGATTTAATCCACTTGAATGTATTTCTATTCTCATGAATATACAACTCAAGCTCTACTCATGTTATTCCATTTTTACTACCATTTCTCAATGAGTAATAACAACTATAATCTTGCTATTAGTGATCAACAACAACAAGTAATCACTCATGCACAAGTAGACGAGTTATTACAAGATATAACAAATGTAAGTCACATTCAATTCATATCACTTGGCCATAAGTTTCATCTACTCCCTAGATATAGAAATTTAGCTACTCATGGATGATATCACAATCAAACTCATAACTTCATTAATGAAAAACATCTCAAGTTACAAGTACAAGAAGGTTAAGAAAAGCTTAGCCAAGTTAATAGTGAAACTCTTCAATTTCTGCTATGTCTTTCACTGAAAATGATTACAAGATGAAGTCTCCAAGTGCTCCTTCAAGAACTTCTAGCTAGAGAGAAAATGTTACAAGAAGAAAACTAGCTACGTATGGTCCTCCTTGACCTCTCCTTGGTTGCTCTGCATAAAAGCTAATAGAAATTGCTTTTTTTTTCACCTCCTCATGATTCCAAAATCTCAAAGTTGTTAAGAAAGTCAAAATGAATGATTTTTTACTTTGACAATAAATCATATTGTCCTTCTTTTTACCTCAGAAGCATGTGTCACCGAATTCTCTTACCAAAGATAGCTGGAAAGTAGTGTGAAAAGTAAAAAAACCGGTTGTGCCACTTTCAGAGGAGAGAGGCAGATCCGAGCCCTGGATCCGAGGGGTTCAACACGATCCGAGCTCAGATCAAAGCTAATCCGAGGCCTTTCTTACATGGATCCGAGCTCGGATCGTCTGTCCTCGGATCCACTACTCCAGAAGTACAAACGAGGGTTCGAATCGTTCTTGTTGCACACGGATCCGAGCTCGGATCTGTGGAATTCAGTACTTCATCTTCTCTTTTGTTCTCCATCTTCGTTCCTTGTTTCCTTTGCTCATTTTTCATCACTACTACTTGTCTCCTCTTAATCATATGTGTGATGTTCATGCATCGATAACCTTCAAAATATCACAAGTTAATGCATTAATCCATTCATTTTGCAAGTTCCCATTATTCAAACAACACTTAAGCAATTTGTACCAAAAAGAGTTCCATTGTGGCTTTAATTCTCTCAAAACATACCAAAAGTTCATGCCAAACTTGTAAAAAAAGTACATTAAATATTCACTTATCACTAGCTCCATAGATGTCTGACCTCTCCTTCTTTTTCTGTATAAAAACTGCTCAAAAGCTCCTTTCCACTAGTCAAATTTTCACCTCTGGATTCCCAAATCTAAATTTTGTTAAGATAGTCAATAACAAATATTTTTGACTTGACAATAACCCATCCGTTCTACCCTTTCTCTTCTGAAGCATATGCAACCGAATTCCCTTGTTAAATATAGCTGGAAAGTAGTATGAACACAAGAGAAATGGCTGAATAAATTGCAAAATTTCGGCTACAAAACGCTACTTGACAAAATGCGGCTTCAAGCCACATTTTGATGACTCGTGTTTTCAACTCTATGCTTTTGGCCTCGTTTCAACTGTGATTTTCTCTATGATTGAGGCCGAACTAGCTTTTGTGGAAAACATAAAAATTGTAGTCCTTTAAATTAGCTTTATAATGCTTCAAGAATCATTCAAATCGGGGATTTGTAAACTGAGATATGATCAAAATACTATCACCTGGTCAAACCCCTATTTCAGTCTCGTCCATAGAATGCAGCTTCTGTATTTTGACTTTTTCACCAAGAAAACAATAGAATTGGACTTCGATGTCTTCATACCAAATTTATATCTCTCTCTTAGCTTCAAAATGGTATAAAGATCACCTCAATCTAATATGTGTAGCTCCAGATATAGCCGAAATACCGAAGAGTGTCAAAAGTGTCTTGAACTGCATTTCTTCAATTAAACATTTTTCACTTCATTTCGTCTTTATACACTTCAATTCATCACTAATCTTCAGATTTCTTCTCAATTCATACCCTTTGATGATTGAATCATTGATCCTGTAAGAAAATGAAGTTCTTACCCTTAAAATCAATAGAAATGCAATGTTAGCCACTTTAATAAAAAATGTATATTTTTACTAAAATCCTAATTATTTTAGTTCTAAACTAGATTAAACTACTGAAATTAACTGATAAAATAACACGTAAAATATACTCTCATCAAATATTCCCACACTTGAACCATTGCTTGTCCTCAAGTAATTATAAATACAAACCAACAATGATTCAATATTTTTGAAGATAAACATATGTGCTCAACTCAACTTCATTTTCTCGAATCAAGGTAAATAACCATTATGTGATTTTTCTTTAATCCTCAAGTACTTATAACAAGTAAAAGAGAGCCAAATATATCATAATTATGCTAATTCAACTCAATTTCTCATTCTTATCCAATTTCACAAGCAAGTAACTCATATAATCAATAAGAATGCTAACTAATCTCATGATCATTTTCTTCTTTTTCTTAAAGAGGGATTTATTCTTTTTTTTATATATTTTAATTTTTTTGATAGTTAAATACTACTTAAGTTGTGAGAATGTCTTTTGACGCGAAGATCGACATTTTTAGATGAAGATCGCCGTTTACTCAATATTTCACTTACTCAAGTTGTTTTTCTTACTCTTAATCTAAGTACCGTTTTACGTAAAAGTCGACATTTGTAGATGAAAACTCCTGGTTACTAAGTACAAGAACCATTAGAATAGAATAACTCTTATTATTATTATTATTATTATTTTCTTTTCTTTTCTTTTATTTATATATTTTTTTTTAATTTTTTTATAACAATCATATAGAGAAATAATAAAATTCCCTCTAAAGAATAATCATGAGAAGAGTGTGACACTTATTGACCATATTAATTTCTTAACTTATAAAATAAAATAAAAAGAAGAAATTTCATCAAATATGCAAAATGTAGGTATAGTTTTCTCCACTTTATTAGATATACTTTCCTACAAATGTAAAAAATATAATCACATAGTGGTCATTTCCAAATTAACTGAGAAAAGAATTTTCAAAACCACACATATTTATTCCAAAAGGATAATTGACAAAATTTTATTTGTTTATTATGATTATTATATATATATGTATAAGGTTTTGGAAAAATTTTAACAGAATTTTTCCTTAAAAGTGGACTAAACTCCCTGCCAGCAAATCCAAAATTGACAACATTTAAGCCAAGTAATATTTTCAACTACTTGTCCACACATTAAACATAAAAAAACTACTAAAAGTACCACATATGTCTTCCCCCACACTTAGAATACACATTGTCCTCAATGTGTAGGGAAAGAAAAGAAACAAAAGTAAGAACAAGTTACTTCCCAATTGAGATGGCTGCGGTCCAGTTCAACCTTGAATCACGAACTATCGACCGCTCAACCATGCCTCGCCGCAGACTGAATATGGCTAATGATGATGTTAGGCAGTAAAATTCGAGCATAAGGAGAAGTCCGATTATGAAACATATAATCAAAGAAGTAGATGTCGCTCTTGCGAACTTCCATGTGTCCCGTCTTTTTGGAAATGACATTGTGAGCCATCATATAAATTATGAGACAATGGCGAGGTTCGAAAACATTCGCCAATATAGTCTCCTTCCTCGTAGAGCGAAAAGGTTAGTATTCAAGACCAAAGCCAACGATGGATCCTACCTCCTATTTGGGGGAACAAACCCCTTCTTTAAATCAACTGGACGTCCTTCATCCATACACCCTAAAATAGCAGTCAATTGTTGTCGTGACAATATGATTCGTCTCCCACGCACCCAAGACTGAACCATTTCACCAGTGTGGCACGCCTTACTCTCAATTTTGACGTAAAACTCTCGCATCAAGTCGGGATAATAATGATTGGGTAGGATGAGAATCGGAGCCCACCCAAGTTGAGCAAAAGCCTCCGAGATGCGATACACTATCTCAACCTCTGGACTAACGTGCATCTCGAATAAGAACTCCAAATTAGCATGCTCCTCATGCCACTCTTGATTCCTACGATTATTGAATCTAGCACTGTCAAAAACAGATTTCTCCACTCCACGAGAGGTGCCCTCACCAGGCTATCGGCTAACTGGTGGAGGAGAAGGTGACATCTCCTCCTCAGTCACTTTCATCTCCTCATTAACCTCCCTCTTATCACTGCTGGAGGAGGAATATATCACTCTTCTTCCCCTTGGCATAGTACCTAATAAAAAAATTGCAATTATCCACATGTACTAGGACACAGTTCATAATTTGGCAATAAACATCCTGAATTGCTCCAAATAACCTCAAATACATTTCCTCAAGTTTTAATCATTCAATGACCATACAAAAAAAAAGACATATTTTCTACTAAAAATTGCCCAAAATCAATAATTTAAACAAGATATGTAACAATTATAACTCCATTAGTTAAAATAACATCAATCATGATTCGAGCAATCTATAATGAATAACAATAATGTGCAATTAGCTATAGTCATGGTTAGGCAAAAATTAAACTAATTAACTCACAAAATCAACCAAATTGCTCGCTATACACAATGCACATGCTAAAACATCATCAACCAACCATTTTTAACTATAATCATTAATCACCCATGGCTTAAAAACACTTTAATCTAACTTTCTAATTTTAGTCAAATATAACAATTTAAAAAATTAAAGAACGATTAATCATCAAATTGCTATGTTTGAGCATGTAATCCTACACAAATAATCTTAATAAGCATCAATGAGGTCAAAAATATCACTATACATCATCACAAATTTAAAATTAAAAGATGTCAAAAAACTCAGGAACTTGGAAATATGAATTTCTAAAATACAAAATTTTGATGAAAAAACTTACCTTAATCACATAGAAGGATGTTTGGTGATGCTAAATATGTGAAAAGCCCTATGAAACACCTTCCAATTGACCTCCAATTGAAGAAATTAAAATCTAGAAACCCTAACCTTCAATCCCTTAAAAACTGAATTTGAGGTATTTTTCTTGGATTCTAATCGGTTAGAAAGATTGTATGATGCTCAAAAGGTGTTGGGTTGATGATTTCTAACAAGACTATGGAACAAAATTGAAGATTTGTGAGTTGGGTAGAAGAGGAAGAAGAAAACGCGACTTGAACAAGGAAGAGAAGAAGAAAAAATGAACCAAAATCGCGTTTAAGTTCTTGGCTGGAAATGGAAAACGTGACTTGACAAAACGCGCCTTCAAGTCGCGTTTTGTGAAGTCGCGTTTCTTCACAAATGTTGCAGTAGTGAAAACACGGCACTGAGTCGCGTTTCCGTGGCCCGTTTTTGATTTTTGAACCAGGCTAGAAAACGCGACTTCCTTGAAAACGCGACTTAAAGTCGCGTTTTGAAGGCACATTTTCTTTAATGCCGATGCAGAATTGAAAACATGGTTTGTTCAAAACGCGACAATATGGCGCGTTTTTTAGCCAAACGCTTCTACAATTTTGTTTAGAAATCCAACTTTGAAAAAATACAATTGATACCCCAATCACTCAAAATGCTTCCTAACTCATTTGTTTGCAAATTTTATCAATGTATGCACATGTAAAACAATGAAAACATGCATTTTACCCCTTTTTAACGGATCAAATACACCTTTAACACAAATCAAGGGGTTGAGTTGCTTGATCAAAGTTCGTCTTTTTCACCTCAAATGGTACTCTGTGCTTCCATTTACCAACCCTATGACATACAAACAACAAATTAACATAAATATATGTATTAAATACAAAATTACTCCAAATTAACATATATAACTTAAACATTGGGTTGCCTCCCAATTAGCGCTTTTGTTTATAATCGTTGGTTCGACTCACAGGTTCGGATTCTTAAACTAAAGAAGAGTCGCCCAAAAGACATATAGGTCCCTTGGGAATGATTTCACCTGCCAAGTAGGGTTTTAATCGTTGTCCATTGATCTTGAACAGTTCATTTCTTGTATTAGCTACTTCAACGGCTCCATAGGAAATACTTGAGTAACTTCAAATGGTTCCGACCACATTGACTTAAGTTTTTCCGGAAATAACCTCAGGAGTGAGTTGAATAAAAGCACTTTTTGCCCTACTTGGAATTGTTTAGGGATAATATGCTTATCATGCCAATATTTGATCTTCTCTTTATAAATTTTTGCATTTTCATAAGCATGTAGCCGGTGTTCCTCCAATTCACTTAACTCAAGTAGCCTCCTTCCACCTGCAAGATTAAAATCCATGTTAATTGCTTTAATAGCCCAATAAGCTTTATGTTCAATCTCTACAGGTAAGTGATAATTTTTTCCATAGACTAAATGATACGGCGACATCCTTAAGAGTGTCTTAAATGCTGTTTGCTAAGCCCATAGTGCATCATCTAGCTTTGTAGCCCAATCTTTGCGTGACTTGTTCACTGCTTTCTCTAAGATAAGCTTTATCTCTCGATTAGCTAGTTCTGCTTGCCCGTTGGCTTGAGGATGGTATGGGAGTGATGTCTTGTACCTACAATCATATTTAAGCAATAAGGAATCCAATTGTTTATTACAGAAATGTTTTCCTTCATCACTTACTATGGCCTTAGGTGTACCAAACCTGCAAAAAATGTTCTTTTTAAGGAATCGGAGTACAACCTTAGAGTCATTAGTAGGTGAAGCAAGATCCACTGCTACTGAGATATACTTATTATTAAAAGAATTGGGGAATGGTCCCATAAAATCTATACCCCATACATCAAATAACTCAACTTCCAAAAAAGTAGTTAGGGGCATTTCATTTTTTCAAGATATATTTTCAGTTCTTTGGCATGCATCACAACTTTTAACATTTTTCCTAAAATCTCGATACATAGTTGGCCAATAAAACCCTGATTGTCATACCTTTGCTACAGTCTTTGAAGTGCTAAAATGACCACCTGTTTCAAAATTATGACAATGATATAAAACATTATGTACCTCATCTTCGGGAATACATCTGTGCACCATATCATCGGCACAATGTTTATATAGCAAGGGTTCCTTCCAAAAGTAACTTTTGACATCATGCAAGAATTTCTTCTTTTGATGATAATTAAATCCCTTTGGGATTTCTCCACTTACCAAATAATTAGCAAAATCTGCATACCATGGAGAATTGATAATTGTTAGGACAAATTCATCCAGAAAATTTTCTTGGATAGGAACTTGGTCATTGATTGGAATATATTCCAAGTGTGATAGATGATCCGCCACTAGATTCTCCGTTCCGTTTTTGTCTTTTATTTCTACACCAAATTCCTGCAACAAAAGAATCCACCGAATTAGTCTAGATTTTGCATCTTTCTTATGCAGCAAGTATTTAAGAGCCGAATGGTCCGTATATATGATAACTTTAGATCCTACTAAATAAGATCTAAATTTATCTAAAACAAATATTACTGTCAATAGCTCTTTTTCCGTTGTTGCATAATTGAGTTGTGCTTCATTTAGCAATTTACTAGCATAATAAATGACGTGCAACCTTCCTCCTTTCTTTTGCCCCAAAACTGCTCCAATTGCATAGTCACTTGCATCGCACATCAATTCAAATGGTAGTGATCAATCGGGCGAAGTTATAATTGGAGCAGAAATCAATTCCTTCTTCAACCTTTTAAAATCAACCAAACAATTGTCATCAAATTGAAAAGGGGCGTCTTACATAATAAATCACACAACGGCTTTATTATTTTAGAAAAATTCTTAATAAAGCGTCTATAAAAGCCGGCATGTCCTAGAAAACTCCTTATCCCCTTGACATTGCTTGGAGGTGGCAATTGCTCAATTACTTCAATTTTTGCTTTATCCATTTCAATTCCCTTAGAGGAAATCTTGTGTCCTAAAACAATTCCTTCTTTTACCATAAAATGGCATTTCTCCCAATTTAGTATAAGATTTGTCTCCTCACATCTCTGTAAAATCAAATCCAAATTATAAAAATAATGGTCAAAAGATGACCCATATACAGAAAAATCATCCATAAATATCTCCATAATTTTCTCAATATAATCAAAAAATATAACAATCATGTATCGTTGAAAAGTCGCAGGAGCATTGCATAAATCAAATGGCACCTTTCTAAAAGCAAAAGTGCCATAAGGATATGTGAATGTGGTCTTCTCTTGATCCTCCGAAGCTATAGCTATTTGATTGTACCCTGAAAAATCATCAAGAAAACAGTAAAATTCATATCCGGCTATTCGCTCTAATAATTGATCAAGAAATGGTAAGGAAAAATGGTCTTTTCTTGTTACCGTATTTAACTTATGATAATCAATACACACTCTCCACCACAAGTTTAGATGGAATCATTTCATCATTTTTACCTACAATTGTAGTTATCCCACCGTTTTTTAGTACAACATGAATTGGACTAATCCAAACACTATCGGAGATAGGAAAGACTATACCTGCGTCAAGCCACTTAAGAATTTCATTTCTTACCACCTCTTTCATGTTTGGATTGAATCTTCTTTGTGTTTCCACCATTGGTTTGCAATTGTCCTCTAATAAAATGTGATGCATGCATATAGAAGGACTTATATCTTTAATGTCCGAAATTGTCCATCCAATTGCCTTCTTATGACTTCTTAGAACTCTTAACAACTTTGCACACGGCTCATCATCAAGGTCGGCACTAACAATTACAGGTAAAGTGCTATTTTCTCCAAGAAATTCATACCTTAAGTGAGTTGGAAGTGGTTTGAACTCTAATTTTGGAGGTTCAACTTCCGAAGATTGTGGAAACCCTTTTCCTTGGCCAAGACTTTCATTCAAATTACCCCATTTATAAGGTGCTTGAAAATTCAAATACCTGGCCAATTCTTCAATCTCTTCACAATCACCTTCTTGCTTACCTAAACTCATTAAACAATACTCAAGAGGATCGAAGTCAAAATTGACTTGGCTCATCTCTTGGGTTAGTTTATCAATTGTGCTAATAGAATAAGCATGATCGGTAAAAGAAGGGTATTTTTCCATTTCATTCATATTAAATTCTACCTCTTCTTCACCTACTTGAAACTTAAACTTGCCATTTTTTACATCAATAATAGTACCTGCAGTAGTTAGAAATGGTCTACCTAGAATAATTGATATAGATATATCTTCTTCCATATCTAAAACTACAAAATCCACTGGAATGATAAATTTTTGAACTTTTATCAATACATTCTCTAACACTCCCAATGGATATCTAATACACCTATCCGCTAGTTGCAAAATAATATTAGTGCGTTTAAACTCATGCAAACCTAATTGTCTAGCCACCGTTAAAGGAATTAATGATATATTAGCACCAAGATCACACAATACTTTAGAGAAATCCATGTTTCCTATGGTGCAAGGTATAGAAAAACTACCCGAATCCTTCAATTTCAATAGTAGCTTGCTTTGTATGATGGCACTGCATTCCTCCGTTAATACTATTGTTTCGCAGTCTTCCAACTTTCTCTTTCGAGTCATGATTTCCTTGATAAATTTTGCATATGAAGGAATCTGTAAAATAGTATCGGCAAAAGGAATGTTAATATGCAATTGTTTGAAGACTTTAACAAATTTTTTAAAATCTTTATCAAACTTATTCTATTTGAATCTTTGGGAAAATGGAACCACAGGAGGTATCGGAATGATAGCGGAAGATGATGGTTGATTTTCTCTTGGTTTCTCCCGACTATTTTTCTCCACTATCGCCTCTTGGTTTCTCTGCTTTTCTTCTTGTTTTTGACTCTCATCTTTCTCAACTTCCACCACTAGAGGATCTTCTAATTGTTTACCACTACGAAGAGTAATGGCTTTGACATGCTCCTTAGGATTAACCTCCGTTTTGCTAGGTAATTCTTTTTTATTTCAATTGTTCAAGGAACTAGCAATTTGGCCAATTTGGACCTCTGCATTCCTATACATTGTAGTAAATTGGTCCAATCTTCCTTCTACTCGCTCAAATTTGTCCTAAATAACCTTAGCGAGTTTTTCCACCACAATCTCCCAACTTGGTTTAGTTTCAACTTGTGATTGCCTTGGTTGGAATCCCAGTGGATTGGCTAGCCTTGGTTGATTGTTTTGGTCTTTCCATCCAAAATTTGGACGATTTCTCCACCTCAGATTATAAGTGTTCGAGTAGGAGTTATTTTGAGCATTACGATTATAATTGTTGACGAATTGTACTTGCTCAAAATTAACACATTTATTAGCATCATGTTCACCTCCACATATAGAGCATCTAGCTACATGTGCATTAGATGAATTTGGACCAACTCCACCTTGTCTACTTAGTAACTTCATCACATTATTCATTTGAGCACTCAACATATTGAGAGTGTCCATTTCTATCATACCTGCGTGACGTCTTGTATTACCTCTCTCATTTGCGCACTAGTAGTTATTTGCAGCCATTTCTTCTATCAAATTCTGAGGTTCTTGGGGTGATTTACCCATTAAAGCTCCACCTACAGCTGCATCAATCATAGTTTTAGTAGAAAAGTTAAACCATTTTAGAATGTTTGTATGATTAACCAATCGGGCAGTCCATGATGTGAACATTTCCGAAGTAAATTTCTAAATCTTTCCCATGCCTCATATAATGATTCACCTTCCAATTGGCTAAAGCTAGTGATATCCATTCTTAGTTTAGCAGTCTTACCCGGTGGAAAATACTTATTCAAGAATGCTCTTGATAAATCATCCCATGTGGTGAAAGTGTTAGAAGCATGAGAGTGTAGCCAAAGTTTAGCTTTATCTCTTAATGAAAATGGGAACAATTTTAACCTTATAGCATCATCACTAACTCCATTCATTTTAATTGTATCACATATTTCCAAGAATGTAGCTAAGTGTGAATTAGGATCTTCTACTGCATTACCTCCAAATTGAGATTGTTGAACCATTTGGATAAGTGATGGTTTAGTCTCAAAATTGTTAGCATTTACCGTAAGCCTTGCTATACTTGTTTGAGATCCTTGAGTCCCCGATAGAGCAAAATCTCGTAGAACTCGCCTATTTGCTTCGTTTTCTACCATCCCTTCTTCAAATGGTAGCTCTATTAAGATCTCCTCTATCGGTTGCCAAACCTCTTGTTCCTCTTGCTGTGGTGTATGCCTCCTTTGTCTACGTAGTGTGCTCTCAATTTTTGGATCGAAAGGTGCAACTTCTCGTAATATCCGGTGCATACACTACAAACAGAAATAAGAGAGATTATGCAACTTCGATTGTCAAAAACTGATTACAATGTAAGACTAACTATAAGCAACTCAACTAATAAAACTAAAGATGTCTAAATTAATAAAGATGATTAGACTCCAATATTGCCGCTCCCCGGAAACGGCGCCAAAAACTTGACGTAATTTTGATATGAGTGCAATTTTAATTCCAATTTATACCCGTTGACTGCAAGTATACAGTCCAAACTAGTAGTTTAGGGCATTAATCGGGTCGATCCCACAAGGAGCAATGTCTACAAGTACTAGGTCCTTATTTCCTCTATTATTTAGACTTACAATGAATTTGAGTAGAAAAATTATTTTGCTACTGCCTATAAATCTGATTTAGTAAATGCAAAATACAATTAGAGAAAATTCACTAAAGACTTGAATCTAGGGATGTAGATTCCACTTATGGCACAAAAGATCAAAAGGAATGAATTTAACACTTGTTACTATTGTTTAACCAGGAATTCATTTCTAAAAATGCCAAAATCTCATTCTCATGGTAATAATGGTCTAGAACAACCTAGTTTTCCCTAATCTCTTGGTGAATAACTAACTCTGTTTTCACTTCATTCATGAAATGTAAAATGAATTCACTTGAATGTATTTTTATTCTCATAAACATACAACTCAAGCTCTACTCATGTTTTTCCATTGTTACAATCAATTCTCATTGAGTAATAACAACTATAAACCTCTTATTGGTGATTAAACAACAACCAGTAATCAACAATACACGAGTAGACAAGTTAATACGAGATATAACAAGTGTAAATCACATTCAATTCATATCACTTGGCCATAAGTTTCATCTACTCCCTAGATATAGAAAATTAGCTACTCATGAATGATATAATAATCAAACTCATAACTTCATTAATGGAAAACATCACAAGTTACAAGTACAAGAAGGATAAAGAAAAGCTTAGCCAAGTTAATGGTGAAGCCCTCAAAATTCTGCTATGTCTTGCACTAGATGATTGCAAGATGAAGTCTCCAAGTGCTTTATAAATTTTTGTCAGTTAGAGAGAATGTGTCCAAGAAAGAATGCTAGCTCTATAGATGTCTGACCTCTCCTTCTTTTCTTGCATAAAAACTGCTCAAAAGCTCCTTCCCACTAGTCAAATTTTCACCTGTGGATTCCCAAATCTAAAATTTGTTAAGATAGCCAATAACAAATGTTTTTGACTTGACAATAAGCCATCCATTATGCCCTTTCTCTTCTGAAGCATGTGCAACCGAATTTCCTTGCGAAATATAGCTGGAAAGTAGTATGAACACAAGCGAAATGGCTGAGCAAATTGCAGAATTTTGGCTACAAAACGCGACTTGACAAAACGCGAGTTCAAGCCATGTTTTGATGACTCGGGTTTTCAACTCTGTGCTTTTGGCCTCGCTTCAACTGCGACTTCCTTTATGATTGAGGCCGAACTAACTTTTGTGCAAAACACAAAAGTTTTAGTCCTTTGAATTATACAGTGCTTCAAGAATAATCCAAATCAGAGTTTTGTAGACTGAGATATGATCGAAATACTATCACCTGATCAAACCCCTATTTCAGTCTCGTCCATAGAATGCAGTTTCTGTATTTTGACTTTTTCACCAAGAAAACAATAGAATTGGACTTCGATTCTTCATACCAAATTTAGATCTCTCTCTTAGCTTCAAAATGGTGTAAAGATCACCTCAATCCGATATGTGTAGCTCCTGATATAGCCGAAATACCGAAGAGTGTCAAAACTGTCTTGAACTGCATTTCTTCAATTAAACATTTTTCACTTCATTTCTTCTTTATACACATCAATTCATCACTAATCTTCAGATTTCTTCTCAATTCATACCCTTTGATGATTGAATCATTGATCCTGCAAGAAAATGAAGTTTTTATCCTTAAAATCAATAGAAATGCAATGTTAGCTACTTTTAATAAAAAATGTATATTTTTACCAAAACCCTAATTACTTTAGTTCTAAACTAGATTAAACTACTGAAATTAACTGATAAAATACACTTAAAAACACTTAAAATATACTCTTATCAAACCTTCTAGCAAATACTTCTTTTATCCTTTGATTTTTTTTAACCTTTGTATATTAACCATCTTGTTCTCCCGACCATTGCCCACCCAAATCATGTATTCTCTTTTTTTATATCTATACCATAATAAATGGAGGGAGGTAGCAATTGGGATACATATTTTGTGTCATTTTTTAACTTCCAATTTTTTTCTTAAAATTTTGATTTTTATCCTAACCACCTAATCACATTGCTAATATAATCTCCCATAACTCCCTTAAATATTGTAACTATCAAATTAGCTATAATTGGATTAAAGAATGAATTACTAATAAATTGCAATTTTTTCAATGAAAAATTTATATAAAATTTAATTTTGTAAAAAATACTATTAATATATTCACAAAAATTAGTAATTATTTCTAATCTGCACACACATTGGGTGTGCTCTAAGCACTAGTATAAATACTTCTATTCCGATTAAGACTAAGAGTTTTTCTTAGACTTTTTTTTAGTGTAAGTGAGAGGTCTCAAATTCCTCTCAGTTACACTTCGTCTCCCATACCACCCAAGCCATCCCGCCCTTGATTATGTCTAAGAGTTAGCTTTGAACAATCTACTCTTTTCTATATTTCAACCATCCTTTTTAATACTTAATTTACTTCTTGTTTTAGTTAAAAACTTCTTGTGAAATTGTAAGCCACAGTCTACTAGTGATTTTTTTTTTAGCGGATCTTTATAGTACATTATAGTTTAATCTATGGTACCCCCCTGGTGATGCCTCGAGAAATTTGAGGAAATGTGCAGGGATGCAACCTGAAATTTTAAGTTGAGGGGGCGAAACATTGACACCTAAATACTGACTCATTGTTTTTTTGATTAAGCATACATGGATAATTTCAATGACAAAGAATGCATTCTGTACACTCCACTAGTTGAAACTCTACTTGAACTGACTTCCATCATTTCTTGCTCTATTTTCTTCTTTTTTTATAAAGTCTTATGTTACTTATAAGACAAATCAATTCGTTTCCTTCTATTTGGATTTGAAAATGTTTTTCTGTTCAAATCTTAGTCACTGTTAATAAAGGGAGTGGACAAATCTTAGTACAAGCAAATTGAGAGCATTTGAAGGTATATTGATTATTGATCATGTTTTATTTCTATTTTTTCATGTATTTTGAATTAATTGGATATATTATTGTTAAAAAATTATTGGTTAATGTACTTTTTAATGAATTATTATTGGTTCATGTATAGTTTTAATGTTGTAGTCATGTGGATATTAAATTAACTTTAAAACTTAATAGTTATATTAATTATGTTAAGGAAATTAAGCAGCAATAAATGAGTTTGAACTAAATTCAAATTAGTCTCATAACTCGAATATTTTGTGAGCCAAATATGAATTTCACATTTATCAATCTAAAAACTCATAGGTTGAAACCCGAAGTGATACTAATTATATGAGTTAAATATGAATTTATTAAAATCCCGCTCAGATGGCCCAATTAACGGGCCTAATTAGGTCAAACCATGATTTTGATATGCACTTGAATTGTAACGAAACTGCAGTCACAGCACCGGCAATCTCGCAAGCACTTCCTCTAACAAATCCTCGAGAGAAGGCTGTAAATTGACATAATTGACATAGCTTTGTAATCTAATCTGGGACTTGGAGATCTTAAACTAGAAAAAAGGGGCCAAAAATTCTATATAACTAGTAGCAGCAAAAGATTTATAGTGATGGACTTAAATACTACAGAGCAGTATGATAACAATTCCAGAACCTTTGGTTTCGATTTAAAAATTGATGATTTCAGTTCTTTTGAAAGGTGGAAGCTAAATGGGCCCTTATAGAGATGGTTATAGTTATGATTTTTGAACTTCCAGTTCCAGTCCGATTTCAATTCTAATTTTATTTTAGTTATGGATTCGATTTCTTCTGATTTTGGTTCCGGTTCTTTTAATTATGTTTAAATACTTGTTATTATAAAATTAATTCTAAAAAATATGACAATGAGTGTAAAAACAAAGAGAGAGAGAGAGAGAGAGAGAGAGAGAGAGAGAGAGAGAGAGTTTTGTTATATTATCGTGTGCAAGGAAAAAGAGAATATCATACAAATTTTATGAAAAAATATTTCATTATTGATTAGATTAGATTCGTCTTGAAGTTAGACTAGTTATAAGGTATAGACTTACTAATAGAATAGAACAATAGATTGTTGGGTTGGGTTTGGAATTGCTATTATTAGGTGTTGACACATTGATATTAAACTCTAAACTGGCCAAATAAATTTAGATAGCAAATGTATTTTTGGATGGTTTGAATGGCTCTAAACTGTTGATTCCAATTCCGATTCAAACTATTGGTGAACATGAACCTAAACCTTTAGTCACGATTATGGTTCTTGTTCTAATTTCCAAAATTCGATTCCGATTCTAGTTTAAAAAATTGTCGGGCTAGTTCCAGTCCAAACCTAAACCAAGGGCATCCCTACTACAAAGTCCCAAATCTTGATCCTAGCAACTATCAGATTCCGATTTAGTTTGTAGGGATAATTTTGGAAACCTCCCTTGAGGTTTTTGACAATTTCACCTAGTTCCGTTGAGGTTTCAAAAATTACCTCCCTTTAAATTACCATTTTGGTAACAAAATTTGTTCAGTGGTCAAACTTTTGATCAAAATTTTGAATGAATAACCTAAAATCCCCTCATGAAATTATGAAATTCATTTTACTTTTTCTTAAAATTCTTTAAAATTTTGAAATATATACAACATCACAAAACCACTTTTAACCCTCATCTCTACTATTCTAAACCTTCCATATTTCCACATCCCAAATTAGTATCATTATCTCTATGACCATCTCCACTATTAGTCCCTAAATTCTAAAACCTCAAACTAAACGAAAAAAAAGATTAGCACTATTAAATTCAAAAAAATTTCTTCAATTGGATTAATATAACACCCTTTCTCTTAAATATTGGAGTATCAATGCTAGTCCTGTCCTTCTTAAAAATTCATCTCGCATCTTCTTCTATTTATCTTTAGATCCTCCAAAAAAAAACCATTTTGTCCCCCCAAACTTTGGGCGATAACCCACTTCAGTCCCTAAATTTCAAAATGGGACACTGAAGTCCCTAAACGTATAAATATCTCCCAATTAAGCAAAATCGTTGATAGAATTGTGAATGTTGTCATGGTCAAAGAGTGTGTGAAACACATTCTGTTAATGAAGATTCGGGAATATTGGAACTGAAAAAGACAGGGACATAAACGTAATTTGTGTCATAAATTAAGGACAGACAAAGAAAAAAATTTGAAGTCCTCTGTCTTGGATATTGCTCATTTGTCTGTCTTGGATGAAAAAAATAGTGAGCAAAGTAATGGAGAAATAAACTCCGAAAAAAATTGAGAGGATATAGGTAGGATTGTCCAATCAAGGCTGAAAGACACTGAAGATTGCATTCATGGCAAGAAAGCAAGTCTGTATGAGAGAAAAAGCATCCCCGGCAAAACAACAAAAAGCAAAAGAGAAGATGAATACTAGTATGACAAAAAGATTTTGGAGCTTTTTATGTACAGTAATTTAATTGAATAATCGGAATTTGGGTAAGAACTATTAATATTTTGGTGTTTGCAGTACAAGTATGTTTTAAAACCGTAAGGATTGATGAAATTTTAAGGTTTTGGTATCTATGGTAGTGGAATGCATCTCCAAGTTTATATGTTTTGGATGGTAGTGCTAATGGTTCTCCATAATTTACTGAAAAGTTAGAGTTATGGGAACCCTAATGTTCCTTTTGTTGAAGACATTGTGATCCCAATGCTAAAAATTCTTTAAATAATTAATGATTTATTTTTTGATTTAATCAGAGTGTGGTCCAGATGACATTCGGGCTAAACCATTTTCTTTGGCAATATACCATCAGGGTGAGTTTACAAACTCTCCCAGCAAAGAATATGTGGGGTGGGGGGGAGGGGAAGGATGGACTACACAGACAACTGTAATCCTAAAACATGGTCACTACAAGTGCTTGATAGATGTGTAGTAAAACGAGGATACTCGAAAGATGCTGGTTTTGGGTGGTATGGTAGGCTTCCTAGTATGCCACTTGAAACAAGACTATATTATTGCATGTGTGATTGGGACTGTGATCTACTTGTAAACACTTTGCCACGTAATAGAGTGGAAGAGGTTTATCTATTGGTTGGAACTGATGATAATCTGGTGAGGCTTCAAACTCAAAACATAGAGCATGAAGCCATGCCTGAAAGGCCACAATACTTCTTCAAAGCAGGCTGCAAAAAAGAAAAAAAAAACATCTGAAATGGATAGTGAAGTTGCAATACTCAAAGAGGTTGACTTCAACGATGTGGACAACACAAGGAAAAATATGGCTGCTAAGATGGCAACTAACAGTGAACAAGTGGCTAATAACATGGCAACTAAAAGTGAGTAGGTGGTTGCTGACATGGCAACAAACAGTAATGAAGTTGCTACAAACATGTGTGACTCCTTTAATGATGTGGTTGACCACATGGCATCAAAAGAGGATTTTGATTCCAAAAGTCCTAAAGTGTAACAAGAGAAGGACAACAAGGGAGATAATGTTGTAGAAGAACCACAAAAGGCAACTGGCGTGAATAATAGGGGAAGCAAAACAGCAATAGGAGACAATAGAGAAGAAGAAGCTGAAAATGATGTGTAGGCTGATGACAAGTTCGATGATCTAGATTATACAGGGCAACCTGAAGAGAGTGCTTTATTTGATGAAGTGTGACACCCCCACCTCTCCCTAAGGCGAGCCCTAGGGTATCAGCGGGGCGCCTGCCCAACTCTCGTCAGGACTTACGTACTCATTTTAGATTAATAGAGGTCCATAAGCCAACCATAGACTTAGGATTAAAGAAATACTTTGAATATACAAGTCAAATTCTTCTAGGGCTACCATCTACTATTACAATCCAAAATTCCAAATATGACAAAGTTTACACTTCAATTGTCTCAAATGTCATACAGGAGGTTTACTAGTTTCAACCAAAAACCGCTAGTCTAGAGCTTCACAACTTCCACTTTCAAAACTTGTTAAGGAATAACAACTTAGGGTGAGCCAACGCTCAATGAGGCTAAGAAAATCAAGCAAGCAAGTAGCACACTCAAAAGTGAGTTAACATGAATTTCATATAGGTGAGCAGTAGGAAGTAATACACAAGTAAAAAGAATATAGGAGCTCTTAGGAGCTATTCCCACGTCACGGCCGGTTCAAGCCATTTTTGGTTGACCCTCCATCAACTCAAGTAGCAACATGTCCGTAGAGCTCCACTTACTTCCTCCATCCACCATATCACCCTCTCGAATCCGGAACCAAACAAGCACGAGGTGGCAATACTATTCGAGTATGCCAAGCAAGATCTAAAAAAATTAACCTATAAAATTTTCCATGGTTCACAAGCTTCTCAATCAAGCCCTTGCCGGCTCAAGTTACGAGGTTAGCTAATGGGTTGGGGCATCCCCACAAGTATAATTGGTCGATGAGACAACGTTCCAATCGATTGAGAATCGATCATAGCACTGAATCAGAATGAGAGGTACCTCACGAGCTAATAGCATGTTCGAGTACAAGTACAAATCATACAAATTCATATAACAAGTAGCGAATATTCGAGAGGGAGAGGACGAGAACGATAAAGTACACTCTCGCCTCGACAAGTTTACAAATCACAAGAATCATATAGCACTTATACAAGTATCGTTTCACTCAAAGTAACATGAAGCATGCATTTGACGATCACCAAAGTCAAGAGCAAAGCGAGAGCAAAAGCAAGAGGTCAAACGATCTCCTTGGTGTCTACTTGATCATCTGAGACATGCACAATCACGGTTATCTAAGTATTCGACACGACTAATAAAAATAATTTCGATGCTACCCACACTCAAGAGTCTCAAGCTCAAGTCAAATTAAAAGAGAAACTTTCACACTTAATCACTGAAATAATACTCAAGGAGGACTCAAAAGTTTCATTTTCGAATCAAGTCGTGGCAAGGACTTTCGATTTCAAAAAGGAAGTACAACGCTTAATTTTTGGCATGAAAATCGAGGAAGGAAAAAAATGCTTTCATATTTTAAAACTTCTAATCTTATGCCCAAGTTTTAGAATATAAGTGAGCGTTCACGTTTTCTAAACTTACGAAGTCAAAATCCATCAAAAGCATCACTTATTACATAGTAAATATTAGAGCTAAAAATTCCAAGTTTCAAATATGAAACTAGTGAAATTCCTCAAAAATTACTCTAGCTAAAATGCTCAATTTATGGTTCATTTTCACGGAAACCGAGGGTGTAAGATTAGGAGGTGAAAAATTTTATTTCGGAATCAAAAGAAACGAACTAGTTTCGTTTGAAGCTTGGCCAACTTCCTGACAGATTGTCGAGCCTATGCAATAATAAAAACCTAACTACAACCACAAGCAGTCACCAATCAATTCCAAGTATTGGAGTAGGGACTCTGAATATACAATGGGTTACTTGATTCATCCTGATTCCGAAGAATTAGCTTAATCCGATATACCAGAATTGACTAACTTACAGAAAATTATTAACTCGTAGACAGTAGCAAGTAGGGTCGAATCCACAGGAACTGGGGATAATTCGTTTCTTCTAGAGTTCAGAATAAGGGGGATTTTTAGAAAATATAAAATAACTAATTAACCGACTAATAAAACAACTAATAGAAATAAACAGAAATTAATCAATAACCAATACGACTCTAGTCCAAGGTGAAATTTTTCAGACACGGTCTATTCAACTGATCATCGATGCAAAGATAATTCAATTACTCATTACTAGATTGATTATAGTTGACATACATGCGATAAACAACCAACCTTTCCTTACTTTTCGATAGTTAAGGTATGAACGTTAATTATTTCTCTAACTAAGAAATAATCCGAGGTATGATCGTAGGATTTAATTCCACGATTGCATTAAAAATCAGAAAAGTCCAATCCTAACTAACAAATACGCTACAAGAGTTTGTTTAAATTAGATCATACGTTTCCCTAACATGAAATCAATCACGCTAGTCGCCACTGGCATTAATCAATTGAACAATTACGGATTCAATTACTTAATCTGGTAGTAGATTATTAGATTAATTCGAATATCGGGCCCTTGACATTTAAATAACATAATAAGCATAAGAAGTTAAATCAGAAAGCGTACAAATACCAATGAATAAAAGAAATAAATAAAATAATTCGATCTCACAGATGTTTGGAACCGAATCTTCAAATTGACCCTAGACTAGAAAAAGGAGATTTAGTTCTTCATTATTGAGAAAATCGCTAACGCGATGCTATGGGAAAGGGTCAAAAATCCCCGGGCTCCTCCCAAGAGCTCCTAAAATCCAGTCTATCACCAAAATACGGAAAGTTAGCAGCCATAAACTATATATAAAAAAAATAAGAGAAAAATAAAATGAATAAAAGAATGAAAACAAGATGAACTCAAAAAGAAACAAATTTATCAGGTACCAGGTTATCGAGCCTGTGCAATAATAAAAATCTAACTACCACCAAAAGCAGTCACCAATCAATTCCAGGTACTGGAACAGGGACTCTGGATGTGCAATGGGTTACTTGATTCACCATGGTTCCGAAAAGTATACCAGAATTGACTAACTAACAGAAAATTATTAACTTGTAGACAGTGACAAGTAGGGTCGAATCCACAGGAATTGAGGATAATTCGTTTCTTTTAGAGTTCAGAATAAGGGGGATTTTTAGAAAATATAAAATGACTAATTAACCAACTAATAAAACAACTAATAGAAATAAACAGAAATTAATCAATAACTAATACGACTCTAGCCAAAAGTGCAACTTTTCATATACGGTCTATTCAACTGATCATCAATGCAAAGATAATTCAATTACTCATTACTAGATTGGTTATAGTGGTCATACACGCGATAAACAACCAACATTTCCTTACTTTTTCGATAGTTAAGGTACGATCGTTAACTATTTCTCTAACCAAGAAATAACCCTAAGTACGACCATAGGATTTAATTCTTTGATTGCATTAAGAATCATAAAAGCCCAACCCTAACCAACAAACACGCTACGAGGGTTTGTTTAAATTAGATCATACGTTTCCCTAACAAGAAACCAATCACGCTAGTCGCCACTGGTATTAATTAATTGAACAATTACGGATTCAATTACTTAATCTGGCAGTATATTATTAGGTTAATTCGAATATCGGGCTCTTGACATTCAAATAACATAACAAGCATAAGAAATTAAATCAGAAAGCGTACAAATACCAATGAATAAAAGAAATAAGTAAAATAATTCGATCTCATAGATGTTTGGAACCGAATCCTCAAAATTGACTCTCGAGTAGAAAACGGAGATTTAGTTCTTCACTATCGAGCTCCTCCCAAGAGCTCCTCTTACATCTCTGTAGCCAGCTGACTCTTTTTTCTCTAAGAAGTAGTAATCAAACGGGAGCCGGCATTTTCTTTTCCTATTTTTTAGTTTTCAAAATACATTGAACTTCCTAATTTTCCTCAAAAGAAGATATTTTCTAATAATCTAAGATGTTTCCCAACTGTATTTGGAAACATGTTTCGTAAGTCTTCGGCTTGAATTAGGAAATTGCCATGCGTGAATCCCGTCTTCTCTGGGTTTGACAGTAATTCTTGAAAAATTACCCTTTTTAACCATGTTTTGCTCCTTTTCCTATAATTAGTACCATTAACCAACTATAAGTAGAATCCATCAATTAAAACAATATTTGGTTAAAATCAAGGAGAAAATAATTATAAAGTCAGCAACAAATTATGACCTATCACTTCCAAACAATCAAGCTTTCCAATCCAAGTCAAGAGAAATCTCATGTGCTTGGTAAAATCCATTTCCCAAGTATGAAATGGGGTGCAAATAATCAAAAAGGTTAGGCTTGAACCCAGAAAATGTTTCCAAGCCATTTTTGAGCTTTTGTCACTTTGTAAGGAGAATTTCAATTTTTGAAACGTTCTTTGAAAAATCATCACTTGAGTTCCATAAGTCCAAAAATCGTAAATCTTATACTGTTGAAAAATAGATTCAATGAACTAAAACTCTCTACAAGACACTTCTACTAGATTCAAATCAGAAACTATTCAAATTTTAGTTCCAAATTGCTACTTCAGTAAAAATAGGGCAAAACAGTCTTGAATTTTAGTGAAATTTGAAAATTTATCAAAATTCATAAGAATCGAACTAACCCCTGAAATTTATACCACTGAAAGAACTTCAAGTTTAGTTTCAAACGCAACAAACGGAACTCAATTTGAATTTTTCTGCACCAAGATACAATAGTGTTTCGAAAGCTGGTTTTTAAAATCTGAAATACGAAATTCCAGCAAACCCACTTGTGAAACCTTTCTTTTTTCCTTTCGTTTAAAGGCAGCTTAATTTTTACAATCAAGGTGCATCTAAGGCCATTGTTTTAGCAATATTTTAGCTCAAGAAGAGGCTCCAAAAACTGAAATTTTCTGCTTAAACTTTCAGCCATGAATATGGCCTCAAAACCAGAATTTTTTTTGAGCTCTAAGTTGGAGCTAAATTGGGGCTTTTAAAACCAGAAATTTTAGTACATCGTTGGAATTAAAATGAAACTCTAAAACCTGGAATTTTTTCGTCAAAGTCTCGGCCAACACGAGGCTTTAAAACCTGAAATTTTATCTATCATTTTCAACCAAAATAATGGCTCAAAAATTGAAATTTTTAGCCTCAATATTCGGCCAACTAGTGGCCTTGAAAAACTGAAATTTCTCTTGCATATTTGGGTCAACAAGGAAGGTGACAAAATTAAAAATTTTCCACCAAGATTCAAGCATTATAACTCACTTTTCATGCCCCCAAAACAACCAACAAAGCCATAACCTTGCAAGCTAGTAAAGAGGTAAAATCAAGCCATCAAGCAAGCCAAGAATCCATGCTATATCACATGATCATCCAACCAAATCAAACATATGATCTCTCAAGGCATCTTCCTAAGAGCAAGTTAAGAAAGCAAGAAAATCCTCAAGACATGCTACCTAATATCAAGATTCATAGAACCCTTCAACAACCCCAAGTATATCTAGCTAAAATTTAGCTAATGGATGAAAGAAAGATTGGAGCTTGGAGAGGTTACCTTCTTCTAAGGATAGCAAGCAAGACCTCAAGAAATTAAGCACTAAACCTCCAAGAATCTTCCTTCCACCAAGTCTTCTACCAAGCTTGAAGATGATCCAAGGTGTGAGCAAGGTTGGGAGCAAGATTAGTGAGCAAGATTGAGAGGAAGAGGATGAAATTTTTCTTAGCTAAGGGAGAAGGGAGGTTCGGCCATGGAGAGGAAGAGAGAGTGTGTGTGTGTTATGTGATTTTTGTGAAGTGAAATGGTGAAAGAGAGAAGTGGCATAAAGCCAACTTTTATGGTGCAAAAGTCAACATTTGAATAGTGGTCCATTAATTCTCCTAATTGAGTTTAACTCAAATCACTCACCTTTAATCTCTCAATTAACTTTTCTTAGTCTATAATTGATCATCCATAACTCTCCAAGACTACTACACTTTCAGACCAAATATTGCCTCAAAAAGCGTGCTTTCTCAAATTTTCACTAATTGGGCGACAGAAAAATTAAGTTTAAGAGCAAACGTGTTTTAAAAAAAAAATAAAATGAGGCAATGTACAATGCTGATGCAATTAAAATAAATAAATAGATAGGCCAGTAAAAGAAAATTTCGGAACCTCACATGAAGCCTTGAAAATTGGACAACAGTTTGGTGTAGATAAAAGAGCTCCTAAAGCTGGGCATTCTATCAGCAATGACACAAGAAAGAAAAAGACAGGTAGAAAAAGAGAAGCACCCATTGAAATAAATGTTGTGATGATCCTAACATGGTTAATATAGAGGATACGCAATTAGAATATGAATCAGATTGTTCTAGAGAGTTGAAGAGTGAGAGTGAATTTGAAGATGAAGATGGTTGCAGGAGGAATAAAAAGACTAAATTTGCTGTTTTCAATGAGAAAACTGATATGAGAATTCCAAATTTTAAAGTAGGCCAGAGGTTTTCATCAGTTATTATTTTCAGGTTGACTGTTAGAATCCAGGCCATTATGGAGGGAAGAGATGTCCACTTCATAATAAATGACACATAATTGATTTAATGATTTATGCAAGAGTTATAGTACCATAATTTGTATTTGGATACACATTATTTGGAAAAACCTTTCTTTTTTCACATACTTCAAATAGGGATGGAACTAGAGACAGGGAAGGCCCTCACTCCTCAAGTTTTATAAAATCTAATTTTTCTCCTTTATAAAATTAAAAATTTTCAAAAACACTCTTTATAAATTTAAACTCTCACCACCCCTCTCCCGACAAAAATTTTAAAAATATTTTAGGTTGTATGTTTAAGTTTTGATATATTAAAAATTTCCCTTCAACATATATACTTTAGTTCCATCTATGACTTCAAGCACGTTTGTCCGTCAACTTTCATTTTCTCGGATCATGATTTTATTTTGCATACAATACATCACCACAAATTAAAAAAAAAAGGCTATGGGTCGTGGAATTAAAAGATTTTCCCAAATAATCAATATTATCTTTCACGGATAATTAACAAAGAAAAAAATGCCTACTGATTGTAGTTTAGAGGTTAAAGTACTATACTAAAGCGATATGGACTTATGTAAGCCATTGTTTATGCCAATAATTGGCTTGTAATCTTATTCAAAGAAACCACCAACATATAGGTCAGTTCAACCGGAGCTTGTGCGGCAACTAAAAGCCGCTACAACGGCTAATTGGCCAAATCCCAACATAGGAAAGTAGGTCCTCTCTTTCCCAATTCCGCAAGGAATCACTTTCCAAAGTACATCAAACCACAGTTACCATTTAGTAGGAAGGTTAATTCTTTTATAATTACTAGTACAGTAAAGAAAGGAAGAACATTTAGTTTATTCTTGATAAGTTGAATTCTCAGTGTTTATTTTTTCGATTAAGCAAGTGTTCTCGAGTTTGGTTGTTGATTCTTGAAAAAGGGTTTTCAATTCCAGTCGTTGAAAACTCAAAGAAGGAAGAATTGAATAAAGAGATGGGGAAGAGCAGTAGTAATGATGATGAACGCCGTCTTGATTATTCGGGTATTGAACTGTACCCGAACTGGGGTAAATTTGATATCTTGGTTGCAGTTGCGGAAGTAGAGAGGATCAGATTGGAGGAGGAGGAAAAAGAAAGGAAACTCAGGCGAAATCTTTCCACTTTCTTGAAACTTCTTGCTGAAAAAGAAACAGAGGAATCATCAATGGACAATGGTTTTGCTGGTAAAATTGAAGTCAATTTCACAAAAGGGAAAAGATCGTTCAGAAGGAAGACTGGCTCCAACCACACATTATTGTCCGAGGAACTTCCTTCAGCAATATCCCAGTTTGATTTTGAAGACAAACATCAAGAAGATGATGGCAATCACGTTCTGTTCTCGTATGGGGATATAATCAAGAAACCCCAATCGAAGAGACTGAGATCACCCAGCGAAGAAAATAGTACTGATCATCAAGAAATAGAGATGCCGCGTTCCAAGAAAGCAAAAAGTAAGCCTGGATATCCTGATGGACCATCAAAATCAACTATCAGTACCATTCCAGAGAAATTCAAGAACAGAATTTTGGAATTTGGGGGTTCAGAGGAAAGCATTGTATTTGTGTTTCAAAAGGTGTTAACAGACACTGATGTGAACACGCATTTCAGTAGGCTGCTGGTGCCATTTAAGCAGATCAAGAGTGGGTTTCTGACTGCTGAGGAGCAGGCTCGTTTTTGGGATCCTAACCAGAAGTTTGGAATTGATGCCATTTTTGTTGATCCATCCCTTGATGAAGGTAGAATGAACCTGAGACGATGGGAGATGGGTAAAAAAGATGGTAAAATAAGTTACAACTTTGCATTGATCTCTAACTGGATTAAGGTTGTGGCGAAGAATGAACTGAGACAAGGAATGACAGTGCACCTGTGGGCATTTAGGAGGGATTTACAGCTTGGATTTGCTTTAATTTTAGTTTGATTTAGAATTTTTCTAATTTTGCACTTAGTCTAGTTTTTCATTAGAGTCTAGTGAATTAAGGACATTTAGTTTGACAGAGTATTGTCTATTAGCCTTCCTTCACTAATTTTAATTATACATATTCGTTCTTGCTTTTGTATTGGTCAAAGAATGTTGATTTTGTTTGTAAAGAGTTAGAAAAAAAAATTGATGCAAATGAAGTATACAAGTAATAGTTTGATATTGGGTTCTCAGCATTTTAAATTGATTATTTTGGCCTCGCTTTTGTCACTGTTCTTGAAAAGAGCTCAGTATAGTAATCCCCATATAGTATAATTATTTCATCATCGCTTTGTCCCCAAGATTCAAGGTCAAGCGTTATTGTTTTGCTTCCCTTTAGCATATAATCCATATACTACTTTTTTTTTTCCTGCTTTCTGCTATCTCCCATCATTTAACATGCTTAGACTAATTTTTTAACGGTACCTCAATCTTCTCTTTCTTGCACTATTGTTTTTTCAGTTTTTATATTGTGTTTTCTATTAACAATTTTTTTCCGGCGAAACGAGAGGAATTTACCTCTAAATTCCATTGATTAAACAAGAAATAGTAGATAGACGGGGATGAAAACCAAAACTTTCCGTAAAATGCAAGAGTAGATTGATTTCAAAGAAGGGAATCCTAATCTGTTAGTACTGTTTATCTGACCTCTAATGTAAAGGTCTGGAAATGAATTATAATCCTCAGAGGATGCTTTCAGCCAACAATAGATATATAGCATGTTTGCGGGGCTGTTGGCTTGTTGTAGGCAATGAGAAACAGAAACAGAGGGTACAAAGCAAGTTTTCACAATGTAATGTATTCAGATGCCAAATAGTAGCATGTATTACTGAGTACCTAAAAGAATTTCCAAGATTCAAGACACATACCACGGTAAGAAATGTTTACTTTTTCAATAATTTGGCATATACTCATACAACTTTGTTATATTTTATAATGTACAATAAAAAGTTGCATGAATGTACACCAAATCAATAAAGTTTGTGCTGTTTCCCGCATTTGATCAAATTTATTCATTTACTATTTTCAAAGTAATTTTAATTTGTACATCATCTTTGACATCATTTTCATGGAAGTCCAACTCAGTTTAATCGTTTTCCCACCTATGACATTTCGGAATTGAAATAACTTCAGGCTTATTGGTGCTTGTTAGTTTGTGGTTAATTAAGTGCATTTTTAGCTTCACAATTAACATTTATTTCAATGATATGAAGCTAGTTCCAGGCACTGCAACAAATTAAATTTTGTTTGATTTGACTGATAAGTTTATCCATGAAGAAGATTAAACAATAATAACATTGTTTACAATAGTTTTTGGTGGAAAGGGATAGACAATTAGGAACTACGAATATCCCCCATTTTTATGTTTCAGGCTAATTTTTGCAAGTTAGAACAAATCCACTTTGTTTAATTACCGATTAATAACGACCACAAAAATTTGGGATCAATCCCACTATAATGTCATTTCGCTTATTATATTTCCATGCCTAGAGATTGTATGACTAGGGAACACTTCCATCATTATCTGAAATGTCATCCATCATTATCAATCCCACTAATGCATGTTTTAAGCTTTAAGAAGTTTAAAGAACAAAGGTGATGCAAGAATCCGGTTACAACCATATCTGAAATGTCATCCGGCTTCCCTAACCTGAAGTTGATTACTGGCTCAAGAGTTTGATGAATTATTGGAGAAGTCACAGATAAAACGGTAAAAACCTCCTTAAAAACCTGACTAACTATAATAGACCAGTTCTTTACTTGAAGGTGAAAAGCAATAGCTCGTTCATGAATCTCGGTCTTAAATTTTCGTTGGCACAAGTATTAGGACCATAAATATACCAATAGCCGACATATAGTGATATAATATTTGTTCTTGGTTCACTATTTTACCTGATTATGGATTTTGATTTTAAATAATTGATTTTTATAATATTCTCGTCTGCTTTGTATTCAGAATATATATTTTTTAATAATTAAAAAAATTAAAATTCATAATCATTTAAGAAATAACTTTTACTGATTTTGATATATTACTTCCTCTAATCAGATTTTACAAAATCTAAAGCAAATGAAAACAAGGCCATAGTGTCGTGGGATTCATATTACACTTGTCAAGGTAAATTTTCCTGTCCAAGTAAAATTTTGGGGCTTCAGGTGTACTTTGTCAATGGGCGTAAGGCGGACCTGCCTGGAAGAGCCTGGAAGTTACAACGTGTAAGACATCAAGACGTTCTGGTTGCCATCCATATTATTCGACCTAATCATTCATTAAAATTAAAATATATTAATTGACCAACAATTTGGTTTTGAAGCAAGGAGCAAGAAAATTTAAACTAGTTTCCCTGCATCTTATGGTTCTTTATTGTGGTAATTTTTAGAAAGACTGGGTTATTAAGCTATGTAATAAATTAGAGTGTTTGTAATTGCTCAAACTTAATCCATCTCCACCTATACCTTAAGTCTTATTTGTTGAGAGCGCATTAAAATTTTATAGCTAGGCTGTTATACCAAACTCCATGCTTCAAACCAACACCTTTGCCAGTTAGAACTATGGTACATTTAATTTTCTGTATCACTTGTTGCTTATGGTTCATTTTACTGACCATGATATTAATTTTGTCTTATTCTGACAATAATGTAAAAATGTATTTTTTTATGGAGGATGTAACTTCCAAATATGCTACATTGTGTAACGCAAAGACAAACGTAAAGTGATATGTTTATCCTTCCCTACCATTATATTGACTTGCTCCATCCATACATACATATATAATTTGTTGGGGACATAAAATTGAACTAAACGTATCTGTGAAGCATTTTTCGCTTCATTTTGGTCTATTTAAGTGACAATAGATTAGAAACAAACTAAACCAATTAATTCTTCACAGGGATTTTCCCCTTCAAATCAAGAAAAAAAATGAAAAAAGAAAGAAGCTATACACTGATCATGTACTCATTCGTTTATCACTGTTCTCACTTCTTTTTTGACAACGATTCGCTGGCCCATGTGGAGTACTCGTGAAGATTTCTCAAAATGGCACTGACCCACCTAGCACATGCATATGAAGCTATCGAGCTTCAACTTTTCAACAAGCTCTAGGGAGAAAAGAAATCACAAATTCTCCTAATTCTCCTTTTTTTAACTGTTATGATGACATTAATTGACAAGAATCTTGAAAATATGTGTTCAGATCAATGTTGTAAAAACCGGATCGTTAATTGAATCGGTGAAGTGAAAGAGTCGAGATTCAACCGGTCGAACCGGTTCAACCCCGGTTCAATGAATTTTTTAAAAAATAATTTATTTAAATATATATATGCACAAAATAAGACATGTAATGGACTAATTTAATACTTTATATGATGAAAAGTTTACTATTTTTTAAAAACTTGGATTTTTAAAAATAAATTTTTTAAATTATAAGTTAAAACAAATAAATTTCATCTCAATTTCATTTATATCTAAATCCAACCCAAAAAAATCACAATATTTTGAAATTATACAAAATTCACGTCTATGAGAATTTAGATATTGTGAACTTAAATTTTAATTTACGTTTTGGGATTTAGAGATTGCAATTTAAAACAGGAAGTTTGGAGTTCAAAGGAAGTCAAGAGAATCGAAAATAGAACTGTAAACTTGATAAGAAACAAAAAATGAGATAAAAGTGAATGGTTGTGGTATTAAATAATTTGGGTTAAAGAAAAATAATTCTTTTTTAACTTTTTTCAATTTAATGGACAAAAACAAAATTAAAAGATGGAATAAAACATCAATAAATTAAAAATAAAGAGGTTTGATTAAAAAGGGAGTGTGATAGGGTGTTAATTGTTAGTTATTTTATTGTTAATTTTCCTATTTGTCTTTGCCAAATATCGTTTTAATGGTTAACATATACTTATATTTGGTATTTGGATCTATCTACAGGAAGTGGAACTGAAATGTGAAAAGTGCTAAAAAGAGAGATCTTCCTAGGAAAAATACACCACACGTGGGAAGTTTCTAAAAGAAAATACAAGCCGGGCTCCACGGGGTGATACAAACGGATCTCCTATCTTTTGGCTGATGAGGAGTTGAATTGCACTAGGAATCCTATTAGTAATCGGAAACGGAAAAGAAGGGACTTTAGGTAGTAGTTACCTCGTTCTTTTCGGCAGATGTGCCAGACAGCCCGAGACTTGCTTTTTTGTTCCTTTCTTCGTTCTTTTCCATTAATCTCGACAGGAGCATAATTTTTATGCTTTTTGACTATTCGAAAAAGATGCCTCTGCAATCAATTAAATTGCGTGAAAATTTATTTATGCGGCGTGGTTAAATTTTTTATCTAATCAAGAATCAACTCAACGGTGCAGTCCCGAATATCTGTGAGATCTAATTAGTTTTCATGCGTTTTTTAATTTGTTAATATTTGCATGTTGTCTATTTAAATTTTCATGGGATTATTTTGTTAGTTGGATGTCAATGGTCCGATGTTCAATGTGACTTATTAATCTCCTGCCAAATTAGTCAATTAAATCCGTAATTGTTTGATTGATTAATATTAGTGGCAACTGGCGTGTTTACACACTAGGGGAACGTGCAATCTAATTTAAATAACCCTCATAGCGTGTTATTGATTGGAGTTAGGTTTTTCTAGATCTTAATGCAATTAGGAAATTAATTCCTACGGTCGTACCTAGGAGTATTTTCTGGTTAGGAGTAACCAATGGTCGTACTTTGGTTATCAATAAATTAAGAAAAAATTAGTCATTAGAATTCGTCAGCGACTATAACTAGCCTATTAATAAATTAAGTGAACCTCTCTTGAATCAATGATCGGGTAAGTGGACTGTGTCTAAGTAGTTGTATCCTTGGTTAGAATTTATCTATTCTTGATTTAATTCCTGTTATATTCGTGCTACTTAATTATTTATTTTTAGTTGAATTGCTTAATTGTTTTTAGTTTCATTCCGATAAAATCCCCCTTTACCAATTGGAATTTCAAAGAGACAAATATCCTCAGTCCCTGAGGAGACGACCCTGCTTGCCACTGTCTACTATTTAGTAATTTTTGTCAATTAATTAATTCTGGTATATCGGATTAAGCAAACTCTTCGGGACCAGGGTGAATCAAGTAACCCATTGCACACCTAGAGTCCCTGCTCCAGTAGCTAGGATTAATTATTGACAGCTTTCAGTGGTAGTTAGATTCTATTTTTATTATTGTACATGCTCAACAACCTGTCAATTTTTGGCGCCGTTGCCGGGGACTAGTGCCTGACTAATTTGTTTCTTTTTTGAATTCATCTTGTTTTCTTTTTTTTTGTTTCTCTTATTATTTTTTTTATATATAGTTTATAGCCGCTAACATTCCGTATTTTGGTAATAGACTGGATTTTATTTCTAGAAGGAGTTATGAGACTCATGCTTTTTCTAATGATCAATTGGCTGTTGCAAATTGTGAAAGTTATTTTGGCTCAAATCTTTCAAGTGACATATACCGTGCATTTCAAGATGGCCTAAGTGCTCCAATTGATACTTTTGGAGATTTTTCACCTCAATATCAAACGTGGTATGACCCTTAGTCAAATGGCTATGATCAAGGATGGTGGGATGATTCCAATTTTAATTATGCGACTAGGCCAATGGGTTTTCAACAGCCATCACCCATGTCAGGTATGTCTCTTGAAGAAATGATTGAATTACTAGCTACTAATACATATCGATTTCATCAGGAGACACATGCGATGGCGGATCAAGTGCATCTATTGACATCCGGGATGGTGGATCAAGTGCATCTATTGACATCCAAGATAACACAATTAACTTCTAAGATGTGTGAAGAATTGCCCTCATAGATCAACATTGACCTTAAAGAAGATGAGAGTGTAATTATCCAGATAAATGACATGAAATTGCAAGAGTTTCAAGAAAACGGATCTAAAGATGCAGTTGAAAAGGAAGTTGATTTGCAAAAAATGAGATCCCAATATCAACTCGTCCAAGTGAATGAATCCAATGAACAATCTCCAAATGCGGTGACATCTTCTCCATTCCTTAGTCAATATTCTCCTGACTCTTATTCTTCAATTCTTATTAATGAGATTAACTTTATTATATCAGAAAATTTTGAATTTCATGATAGGAATAAGTTAAGAGTGGCAATGACAAAATATCTTGAACCAATAAATGCGCGTGATGGAGGAGTGAGTGAAGAATCCAGATTATTGTTGACTGGTTTGGCGCCATCTACTAGTTCATGGAAGATCGTAACTCGTATGCTCAAGGATTATTCTATTTATGAGGGCTATCAGGATTATATAGAGGATGAAGCACTGAAACGAGGCACAAGATTTTATCCTCGCTGAACAAATATAACAACGTCTAGTCAAAGACGTTAAAAAAAGGCATTTTTTGGGAGGCAACCCAAATATTGGTTTTGTTGTTTTTCGTTGTTCAATTATTTGAATTTGTTGTCTCTCACTTGGGTACTGATTGCTCTTGATGTTGTCCTCAATTGTGGCAAGGACAGGAAAACTTGGCGTTCCTACGCGAGGAGGGCACGCGGTAATCGTGTAAACCCCAACTTCATGGTCAGTAGATGTTTACCAATCTTGGCGTATCTACTCGGTGTTTGTAAAATCTCAACATCTTGCGACAATTGGCAGGAAGTGGAATCTTGGCGTGCCCTTGCGAGGAGGGCACGCGAAAGTGATCCAGGTCAGTGGACATTTTATAATCTTGGCGTACCCACGCGGTGTTTGATGATCCAAACTTGAAAAAAAAAAGAAAAAAAAAGAGAAAATTTATTATTATTATTATTATTGCAAGAAAAAGAAAAAAATTATTTTCTTTTTAAACCCTAAAAAAAATAAAAAAAAATTAATTAAAAAATATTTTAAAAAAATTTTGAAAATTTATATTCGAATATATTTGAAAAAAAATAAAAATCCCAAAACTATTTTATTTTATTTTTTTCTTTTCTCTTTTCTTCTCTTCTTTTTCTTTCTTTCTTTTTTCTTTCTTTTCTTTCTTTCCTTTCTTTCTTTCTTTCCTTTTAATTTCTTTCTCTTTTCCCCTGCTTCTCCTTCTCCCTTTTCTATTTCGGCCGAAACCCTCCTCCATCGCTGCCGCCTCTTCCCTTCGCCACCTCCCTCACGTACGACTGCCAAGCGCCGCTGCCGCCTCTTGCGCTCGCTGCCACTTCACCAAGCACCATTTCCGCCTCACCCACCGCTGTGACCCCGACTTCAGGGAAGTTCCATTGCCCTTCTTCTTGCTTTTGCTGTTTATTTGTTACATTGAGGGCAATGTACCTTTCAGGTGTGGGGGGGAGTTCGACTAGTATCTCTTTAATTTTCTGTTTTTGGTACTGCTTATCGTGGTGATCAACAATTGCTTGGCAACTCACTCTTCTATTGCTGGTTGTGGTTTATTCTATGAATTTAGTTTCGATGGCAAGTAAAAGTATGTTGTTTTGGTGAACATTTTGAGTTCAATGACGTGGTGCCAATGGTGGCTAACTTGTTTAGGCAATATAAATATTTTGCTAACAACTGTTGTGTGGATTGGTCCCCTGTTGACCTTAGTTCTCCATATTTCGGAGATAACGTGGGCCATGATCTTTAATTGTCTGGTATTTTAGTATTTTGTTGTGAATAACATATGACTCTACTCCATTATTGTTGTCACCCAGTAACCCGGAGTTTTCACCACAAGTGTCGACTCTCGCGTCAAAAAGTGACGATATTTATGAGTAGGTGGTCCTAAAGCGGTGAAAAGTTGAGTAACTGGGCTCTTTCATCTAAAAATGTTAGAGTTCACGTCAAAAGACTTGATTGGCTTGGGACTAAGCATTTATTCATTCTAAAAAAAATAAAAATAAAAAAAGAGAACAACAAAAAAAAGGGGAGAAAAGAAAAAGAACAGATGTGAAAAATATGTAAGCTTATGATCATGTTGGCTTGCCGATCCTTGTTCTTTAATGTTGAGATTTTGGTTGCTAATTGAACCAATTGCTGACTGTTGCTAGTTTAATATTTTGATTCCCTAGATGAGTTAGCCATGAATTGGACGAGTCTGTGATCTTAGGAGTTAACCGGGAGAACTATGTCTTGACACTTAGCCACTAAACCTTGATTTTGGTGTAAGCACAGCTTGGCAATAGATGACATGAGAGCTGACCATTGTTGAGTTTAGTTGTTCTCATACTTGAGGACAAGCATGATTTAGGTGTGGGGAGAATTGATAGGGTGTTAATTGTTAATTATTTTATTGTTAATTTCCCTATTTGTCCTTGCCAAATATCGTTTTAATGGTTAACATATACTTATATTTGGTATTTGGACCAATCTACAGGAAGTGGAAATGAAAAATGCTAAAAAGAGGGATCTTCTTAGGAAAAATACTCCACACGTGGGAAGTTTCTAAAAGAAAATACAAGCTGGGCTCCACGGGGTGATACAAACGGATCTCCTATCTTTTTGCTGATGAGGAGTTGAATTGCACTAGGAATCCTATTAGTAATAGGAAACGGAAAAGAAGGGACTTTAGGTAGTAGTTACTTCGTTCTTTTCGGCGGATGTACCAGACAGCCCGAGATTTGCTTTTTTGTTCCTTTCTTCGTTCTTTTCCATTAATCTCGACAGGAGCATAATTTTTATGCTCTTTGACTATTCGAAAAGGATGCCTCTGCAATCAATTAAATTGCATGAAAATTTATTTGTGCGGCGTGGCTAAACCTTTCATCTAGTCAAGGATCAATTCAACGGCGCAGTCCCGAATATCTGTGAGATCTAATTAGTTTTCATGCGTTTCTTAATTTGTTAATATTGGCACGTTGTCTATTTGAATTTCCATGGGATTATTTTGTTAGTTGGATGTCAAGAGCCCGATGTTCAATGTGACTTATTAATCTCCTGCCAAATTAGTCAATTAAATCCGTAATTGTTTGTTTGATTAATATTAGTGGCAACTGGCGTGTTTTCACACTAGAGGAACGTGCAATCTAATTTAAATAACGCTCGTAGCGTGTTATTGATTAGGGTTAGGTTTTTCTAGATCTTAATGCAATTGGAAAATTAATTCCTACAGTCGTACCTAAGAGTATTTTCTAGTTAGGGGTAATCAATGGTCGTACCTTGGTTATCAATAAATTAAGAAAAAATTGGTCGTTAGAGTTCTTCGGCGATTATAACTAGCCTATTAATAAATTAAGTGAACCTCTGTTACATTAATGATCGGGTAAGTGGACTGTGTCTGAGTAGTTGTATCCTTGGCTAGAATTTATCTATTCTTGATTTAATTCCTGCTATATTCGTGCTAGTTAATTATTTATTTTTAGTTGAATTATTTAATTATTTTTAGTTTCATTCCGATAAAATCCCCCTTTACCAATTGAAATTTCAAAGAGACAAATATCTCCAGTCCCTGAGGAGATGACCCAGCTTGCCACTATCTACTATTTAGTAATTTTTGTCAACTAATTAATTCTGATTTATCGGATTAAACAAACTCTTCGGAAACAGGGTGTATCAAGTAACCCATTGCACACCTAGAGTCCTTGCTCCAGTACCTAGGATTAATTATTGACTGTTTTCAGTGGTAGTTAGGTTCTAGTTTTATTATTACATAGGGTCGACAACCTGTCAGAGTGACAAAAGAAAAGAGGATAGAAAGAGAGAGTTGAAGATTAAAAAGAAAGAGCCATGAGAGGATGAGATTTTGTAAAAAAAATGAAAAAAAAATATGAGTGATTGTTTTATATAAATAAGTTATCAAAAAAACTAATAAGATGTGATGGTACAACGGTTAATACATTGGTCTTCTATTACAAAGGTCTTGATAGCTGCATTTTGCAAAACTTAAAAAAAAAAAAGGGAAAAGTTGAAAATCGAAAACCACCGGTTCGGCGGTTTCACGATTCGATCGATTTTTGAACGATTTCTCTGACAAAGTCAACTATAACATAGAACCGGACCGGTGCCATGGCTGGTTTCGCGGTTCAACCGATCGAACCGGCCAGTCCGGTCCGGTTTTCAAAACATTGGTTCAGATAGAAGTTGCAATTCTAGCGAAAAGCACTTTCTTTGAGTTTAATCTTCGCTTTGCTGGTGCGGTATTACTAGTATGGAGTTGCTTAGGAACATTTTCCTTCAAAGAAGCTGATCATCACCTTGTCAATGAAGAATAGCTGGACCATAGAGAAAGTGCAATAAAGTGCTGAATATTGTCTCCATCAAATCTGTAGAAACAGACTCATTTGCCAATAACTGATAAAGATTATTGGAATTCTATAGTCGACAAAGGGGACGACATAAGAATTAGAAAAGTGATCATGTATTGAGAGTATACTCTTCAAACCAGCCACCATTAGGAAGAGGAAAATACAGTCTATTGAACGGGAAAACATAAGAGGCAACAAGTGGGAAAGTCTGTTAATTACTTATTATAATGGATTAAATGAAAAAAAAGCGTTAATGGTAGTATAATAGATAAACTATGAAATTAAGAAATTCTTTGGGTATTTTAAAGTGCTTTTGCCATAAAAATTGAGGGTTATTATCACTTTACCCCCTTAACGTTCGGTGCCACTATTAATTTTTCCCTTAACATTATCTTTTAGTCACTTTACCCCCAAAACTAATGGTCAAACTTAATGGAATTTGTTAATTAAAGTGAAAAGACATGTTTAATCCTTAAAATTATTATCACTTTACCCCTATAAACTATAGTCTCATTATCAATTTATCCCATAGAGTTATTTTTCAGGTAATTTATCTCACCATTAAATCAACTTAACAAGTTAAAGAATTTTAGAAGAAAGTAGTATATCCCTCTTTGTATAATAAAAACAATAAAAAATTTAGAGTGGCTCTTCTCCTTTGTAGTATCAAGAATAAAAAAGTCAAAGTGTTATACTCTTTTTTCTTGACAATCTTATTAATATTGAAAAAAAAATAGAAAGATGGGGAGGGGGGAGAGAGAGAGAGAGCTCAATTCTTTTTTAAAAAAATACAAATAAGAAAAATTAAATACTTTTATTATTTTAGATTTATTTAACTTTTCTGTTTATCACCAAATTTCGATCCTAATCTCAACAATCTTAAAGTAATACAATAATGTTAGACTCTTCTTTATTTTCTTTCTTTGCAAAATCTAATTTTTTGCCTCCTTCTTTCCTATCTCCTTTTTTTCCTAGTATTCGTAAGTGTGAAAAAAGAAATTTGAGAAAATCCTTTTATTTTTATATTTTTGAATCTCTTAAAGTAAAAAAAAAAAAGAGGAAGAATAACCATTCCAATTTTTTATTTTTAATTATATATAAAAAGGGTAAATATATTTGAAAAATTTTGACCATACTACTTAGATTAATGATGAGATAAAATGCCTAGAAAATAATGTTATGAATTAAAGCAATTGTATTACTATAATTTCAAGGGATAAAATGATAATAACAATGTGATAATGCTATAGAATAAAGGGGTATTTTTGTCCAAAATTTCTTAACATGTTGAGGTGAATTACTTATGGGAGTGAAGTGACTAAAAGATAACATTAGGGAATAAATTGATAGTAGTGATATAATTAAAGGGAGTAAAGTGATAATAAGCCTAATAATTGACTGCTCTTGAGGGATATTTTTCAGATTTAACTTCATTTACCTGCATGGTTTCTAAACGAATGAAAAGCTTATTGCTTCTGTGACCTGATTAGTAGGATTGATTTCACTTTGTATCCATAATATGTTCATTAGTGTAAATGTGGCATCCATATTTGACCATTTAAATTAACACAGTGCTTGCACTCTAATCATAGAGATGGATTGAAAATGCTTGTTTCCACGCATATTCTTGAATATTTAAAGGAATTATATGATTTTGTACCCTAAGGAGAAAATTCAGGGAGCAAAGTGAAAATTATAATTGTGAACCTCAAAGGCTCAGATTAGCATTACATATGATCAATTTTAATTTCTTATCCCAGCTAATTACTTCATTTATATGTAATGGATGAATCTCAATCTTGAATCTTGTATATGAAAATTTGAGGGTAATAATGAAGCTATAGCTAATGCAGGGGGCAACCAAATCTTACCTTCTCCATTGCCCACGATACAAGCTTCCAACTTACGAACCAAATTCAACGATGGTCCCTTGTCGGCAATCACATCCTAGACAACCTTGTGACCTGTCCATCTGGTGTTGTTGGGCTAGTGGATCCTTTGGCTCCACGCTTGGAGTGTAGAGAATTGTAGGAAGAGAAAAATGCACTTTTCATCCTCAAAGGTTGGGTTGATGATCAATTTTGTCCTCAAAGTTTCACCCAGAATACATTTCATTCTCAAAGTTCCTAAATTTTGGTCAGTTAGGGACAATTAACAGAATAACACTCAATTTGAACAAAAAGCTACACGTGAGAAGCACGCTCTGTTAGAACCAATAGAAAAGGGATAAAACCGGTTCGGAAGTACAGACACTATTGTTATAAATTTTTGAATTCTAAATTTTGTACCTTTGCTTTATTTTGTTTATGGTCCATATTCAGTGGGAACCATGTCAAGGACCACTTGGAATGCACTTTTGACAAGCCTATGCCTCTTTTTTTTTATGGTTTTAATTGGTTATATTAATTTGGTTACAATATCCAATTTGGTTGCCACTTCGGATCGTTAAAATTTAAGGCAAAACTCTACCAAAATTTTCCTTCTTAGCTTATTGACATGTAAATCAGCATGAAGATAAAAACAAATGGTGGTTTTTTTTTTATATATAATGCCTATTTTAGGTTGGAACTGAAAATCATACCCATAAATAACTGGTAGTTTTTTCAAATAATGGACGAAAGCAACAAACAGCTGATAGTTTATGGGAAATAAAAGAAGCCCACAAAGAATTCCATGCATACCTAGTATTTTTTTTTTCATTTCTAGAGAAGGTAAAAAAAGAAGTTACAAAGAGGTGCTAATTATTGGACAAGATAAATGAAAGGGATAATTTCAGAAACCTCCCCTAAGGTTTCTGACAATTTCACTCACTTCCCTTATTTTTGAGGAGGTTTCTAACAATTTCACTCACCTCCCTTAGTTTTGAATAATTACACTAACCTTCACTCATGCAATAAAATGATTATAATATCCTTCATTTATAGATAATTTCTAAAAAAGCCCACAACTAAAACTAATCTTTCATTTTAAAACAACGGTTACCACACAAAAAAAACTCTTATTCTCTCTCTTACCTTTTCTCTCCTGTATTTCATAGTCCACTGTTTTTCTACAGTCGCCATCTACACAACCATCTAATATATCCCGAATCCTCATTATTATGGAAATAGATCCTCTCTCTCTCTTTTTTGTTTTCCTTTTGTAAGTATTATTGAATTGAAATTGCTAAACGACAAAAGAATGGCAGTGATACTGAGTATAAACAAGAAAATAAAAAAGATGGCTAATAAAGAACTATATACCAATTGTGCAAAAAAAAAAAGAATTTTGGGATATAAGAACTATAATCAAATTTGCCTAAAGACATAGAATGTGGTCTCTAATGTTGCTTTTGGCTGCTCCATGTTGGTATTCTTGGTGGGTTAGATTATTTTAGCATCAACAAGGTTGCATCCATTTTGATTGAATTTGAATAATGACATTGGTCAATTTAGATGCAAATTTTAGGCAAAAAAAATTGAGGATAAAGATTAGGTTGAATGCAAATGTTAATTGTCATAATTGATTTGCATAGGAAGTTTTAGGGCTGCAAAGTTGGGCTTGCAAAATTATGAGAATACGAGAATTAAGTTAAAGTGGCTTATTGACTTCATTAGGGTAGTAGTTATGCCGATTGCAATAGTTGCAATATGGAAGAAATTCATGAGCGAGTTTTCCCCCATTCTAACTAACAAAGGAGTATTTTAGGGTTTTTAGAACAAATTTAGCATAGTCGGTTCATATTGTTACTGAAATACTAATAGTAGAGAAGGTAGGAGTAATCTTTTTAAATTAGAGGGAACCTACCCACAATAGTCAAAAACCTCTCCTGAGGTTTTTGAAATTATCCCTAAATTAAAGTTATAAATAACTGGTAGTTTCTATACAAGATAAAGAAACAACAACCTACCAACTTTTTATGGCTTTCCTCTATTTTTGCAAATAGGGTTTCCTCTACTGTATGTATATTTTTCTGATAGGTAAAAAAATAAAAATTAAATTAAATTAAATGGGCTGGGCTAATTTAATGCGTTTGGATAGATACTCAAATCCAAGTTATCTATAACCATGAATAAGTGGATGTCGACCATTTATGTCAACCTTCTTGCCAGCAAATGATTGGATTTAGAATGGTGAGGGTGGCTAGAAATTTTTTTAGGACTACAATTCGACAGGAATGTCAATTTTGGGATGTGGCAGCTCAAGATAGAGACCATTTTTGTTCAAGACGGAGTTGATTTAACGATACACGGAATTGAAAAAAAGCTAGAGGGTGTGATAGATGCAAATTTTGCTGAGATGGATAAGAAGGCAAAGTCCAGTATTATCTTAAATCTCTCTGACGAGATTTTGCAGGAGGTAGCCACTAAGACTTCAGCAAAAGCCATGTGGAACAAGTTTAAGGCCTTGCATACGAAGAAGACAATTGAAAATCGACTTTATTTAAAGCAAAGTCTATATATGCTTTGCATCATTGAAGGTACATCTATACTCTCACATCTTGATAAATTTGATTCCATTATTATGGATTTGAAGAATATAGATTCGAAAATTGATGATGAGGATTAGTCCCTGTTACTTTTGTGTTCCCCTCCCCAATCTTTTAAACATTTTCGCGATACTGTAATTTATGGGAAAGAAACAATTTCGTATCGGGAAATGAAATTTGCATTAAAATCTAAGGAACAGATACACAGGAATATTACTGAAAAATTTAGTGGAGGTCAGGCAGAAGACTTGGTTGTTAGGGGCCGAACTGAGAGAAGAGAATTTGACAATAGTAGATCTAAACCTAGACCTAAATCCCGATGATAAGTGACTAATTTACGTAATAATTGTATGACATTTTATATTATTTTTAGTCACTTTGGTTATATTATTGGAAGAATATGAATCATTTTGGCTATAATTGGTGAATAAATGTTTTTAAGTGATTAAATGAGGTTTTTATCACTTTTTACTTGGATTTTGTGTATTTTGACAGTTTTGACACATTTTCGTATTTCGGCTATAACTTGAGTTACAATGATCGGATTGGGATGATTCTTGAACCCATTTGAAGATAAGAGATAGATCTACAACTTTGGTGAAGACATCTAAATCCAGTTTGAAGGTTTTCCAGGTCAAAATGCCGAATTACAATAGCAAATTTCTACTGGTCGAAACTGGAACAGGGCAATGAGCAGGCAAGGGTATTTCAGTCATATCTCAGCCTACACAGATCCAAATGAGGTGATTCTTGATGCATTAGAAAGATAACTCAAAAGGCTACAACTTTCGTGTTTTAGACATGAGCTGGTTCAGCCTCTAACATCAAGAAAAGATTGGTTGAAGTTGGGCCAAAAATAGAGCAAGTGATCCACACTCGGATCCACTATTCATCCGAACCCTCGGTTGTTTCTGGGTTAGTGGATCCGAGCTCGGATCCATACGGATCCGAGGTACTGTAGCAGCTCGGATCACTGGTCAGAAAAGGCTGCTCTGTACGCGTAAAACTCAATTTCACCTCCACCAACTCACATTGGATGCTAGACATGTGAGAAACATTCCCAGCTGTAAAATGGAGATGTAATCCTCATTTCTTGACCACCTTTCATCATTAAATAGCCAAATGCATTGCAAAAATAGGGATGGGGAGTTCATAGGAGAAAAATAGAGAGAGACATACGGGAGAAGCTGGAAGCTGCAGAAATGTAGCTCTTTCATCTCTCTAGTGTTAGTTTAGCTTAGTATAGAGTAGTGTAGCTTTCCATTCTTGTTTATTATCTAGATTAGGATGAAGATGGAGGATGAAGAAGGCAAGGAAGAAAGCTCATGTGACAAGGGTTGTATTCCTTCCAAACTCTTTATCTTTTGTATTTGATTCCAATTTTAGTTAATATACAAGTTCTGGATTTTGTGTTCATTATGTGTTTCTAAAGTTTAAGCCTTGGGTTTGGTTGAACTTTCTATAATTGTTAGTGTTTATTATTTGGTTATTTGACTGCTATGATTTGAGCAAGTTATTTAGCACTTTGGCTCTTTAAATCATGATTAATCTGGTACCATTGATTGTGATTATTTAAGGTGTTGTTTCTGCAATGAAAATTGAGATTTAACACTAGTTCAAGAAGTGCTAAACATAGGGAGTACACTCACGAAAGTAGAGGTGCACTTATGTGGTTTTTAGTGATTCATTTCATGTAATTTCATTGAAAAAATGAACTTGTAGCTAATTTCATAACCATGAGAATAGGTATGGATTAGTTATAAGTATAATTGATTCACTACGAAAGTAGGATTCAAATGCATAAGGAAATTACACCATAACTAGCCTAGATGTAGTACTCAATGATCCAAATATAACACTTGCATGAGTAGTTAGGGATACCACAACCTAAGGAGCTTTCATTTGTTATTTTCTTGTATAATTTCAGTAGGCTTTAATTTGTTATAATTCATTGATAGTCTAAATAATAGAGAAGCTTTAGTAGTACCGGTAATTGCAATCTTCCTTGTGGGATCGACCCTTAATACCCTATACTCGCTCACGATTCGTATACTTGCGATAAATCGCGTGTGGGGTATTTAGGAGTTTATAAATGTAAAACTTGATTAGGATGAGCTTAATTGTATATGTATACTCCGCGCACGCCACCCGACATAGAAATGTGGAATGCAATTATTGTCATAAAATGGGGCACATCAAGGCAAATTGTTTCAAATTGAAAAATAGATTGAAATAAAAGGGAAAATCTGGTGAGAAATATATTGAGACTGCCGAAACTGGTGTTGCAGCTAATAAAAATGAAGGAAATATTTTCTTTGTGACTGTTGACAAGACAAGGTCTAAAAATGAATGAATTTTAGATTCGGGGTGCTCTTATCACATGTATTCTAATAGGGATTTATTTTTCACTTATGAATCTTATAATTGTGGAATTATTTTGATGGGTAACGCCGCTTGTAATGTTGTTGATAAGGGTACAATCCGAATTAAAATGCATGATAGTATTGTGAGGACGCTTACTAATGTTAGACATGTTCCTGATTTGAAAAAGAATCTCATCTCTTTGGACACTCTAGAGGCTCTTGGGTGCAAATACACAGTTGAAAATGGCGTTATGAAGATTTCTAAAGGTGCTCTCGTTGTAATGAAAGCTTGCAGGGTTAGAAGTTTATGTGTTTTGCAGGGATCTACTGTCACAGGCTTGGTTGCAGTTTCGTCATCATTATCTTTGTCTGATTCTAACATCACCAAATTGTGGCATATGCGTTTGGGATATATGAGCGAGAAAGACTTGGTCATACTCAGCAAAATGGGACTTCTTTGCAGTCAGAGTACTGGGTCACTGAAATTCTGTGAACATTGTGTCTTTGGAAAGCAAAAAAGAGTTAGTTTCAATTCTCCAACAATCCATAAGATGAAAGGTATTCTTGATTATATTCATTCAGATCTTTGGGGTCCATCTCGTGTTCCATCTAAGGGCGGTGCCAGGTATATGTTGACTTTCATTGATAATTATTTAAGAAAAGTTTGGGTTTATTTTTTTAAACCTAAGAATGATGTTTACCTCATTTTCAAGCAATGGAAAGTTTTGATTGAGAAACACACAGGTAAACAAATCAAGCGATTTAGAACAGATAATGACATGAAATTTTGTAAAAGAGAATTTGATAAATTTTGTAAGAATGAAGGAATTTTTCGGTATCACACTGTCAGGATGACGTCTTAGCAAAATGGTGTGGTCGAACGTATGAACAGAACACTTTTAGAGAGAGCGAGGTGCATGATCCTTAATGCAGGGTTGTCAAAGGATTTTTGGGTTGAGACAATTTCTATGGCCTGTTATATTGTTAACCGTACTCCTTCTGCCGCTCTTAATTTCAAAACTCCTGAGAAAATCTGGTCAGGTATTCTTGCTGATTATTTTGATTTTAAAATTTTTGAGTGTCCAGCATACATGCATATAAATGATGAAAAATTAGAACCCTGAGCTAAAAAATGTATTTTCCTTCGGTATGCTTTTGGGGTGAAGGATACAGATTATGGTGTCCTGATCCCAAATTTTTTAAAATTTATAATCAGTAGAGATGTTACTTTTGATGAATTTTTTATGTTATCTTCCAAAAATGAGTCGTCTAATTCTTGTCAAACAGATGATAGTATGTAGAAGTAGGTGGAGTTTGAGATTGGTAGTTCTGGTCCTTCTATTCAACAAGTACCAGTAGATGCATCTGAATCTACTGATGAAAATAATTCAGAAGAGAAAGAATATTTCATTGCTAGAGATAGACCAAGAAGCTAAGGGATATTCGACCACCACAAAAATATGCAAATTTGGTTGCATACGCTTGTCTGTCACATAAGAAACTGATGCAGTTGATGAACCTACTACCTATTCAGATGCGATTTCTTGTGATGATTCTGCTAAGTGGTTGGTTGCGATGAATGAAGAAATTGAGTCTCTCCATTAAAATGGAACTTGGGTTCTTGTGAAGCCGCCTCCAGATAAGAAAATTGTTGGATGCAAATGGGTCTTCAAGAAGAAAGAAGGTATTCCAGGGGTCGAAAATGCAAGGTACAAAGTACGTTTGGTTGCAAAGAGCTATAGACAGATAAAAGGTGTTGATTTTAATGAAGTATTTTCACCTGTTGTTAAGCATAGCTTTATTCATGTTTTACTTGCTTTAGTTGCCATGTATGATTTGGAGTTTGAGCAGCCTGATGTTAAGACAGTTTTCTTGCATGGTGAATTTGAAGAAAAAATTTATATGAAGTAACCTCAGGGATTTGAAATTGAAGAAAAGGAAGACCATGTTTGTTTGCTAAAACAATCCTTATATAGATTGAAACAGTCTCCAAGACAGTGGTATAAGAGGTTTGACACTATTATATTGAATCATGGTTATTCAAGGAGCATGTATGATAGTTGCGTTTACTTCCGGAAGTTAGATGATGGTTCTTTCATTTATTTGCTGCTTTATGTTGATGACATGCTCATTACTGCCAAGAATTTGTCAGAAATTCACACTTTGAAGTTGCAGTTAAATAGTGAATTTGAAATAAAACATTTGGGAGCAGCTAAAAAAATTCTTGGCATGGAAATCAAAAGAGACCAAGGAGGTGGAAAGTTATTCTTGACTCAAGAAAATTACCTGGAGAAGGTCTTGGAGAAGTTTGGCATGAAAGATGCTAAACCTGTAACTACTTCTCTTGCAAGTCATTTTCGAGTATCTGCTGCTCAGTTGCCACAGTCAGTTGAAGAAGAAGAGTATATGGCACAGGTTCCTTATTCTAGTGCAGTCGGCAGCATTATATATGCAATAGTTTATACTCGTCCAGATATTGCACAAGTAGTCAGTGTGGTTAGCAGATATATGTCTTGTCCTGAAAAAGCACATTGGCAGATTATGAAGTGGATCCTCAGATACTTGTGAGGGACTTCAAACTGCTGTTTGGAGTTTGGGAAAAATAATGACACTTTAGTTGGTTTTGTAGACTCTGACTATGTTGGGATCTTGACAGGAGAAGATCACTTTCAGATTACGAATTCTGCATTGGCGGTTGTGCAGTTAGATAGAAAGTTACTTAACAATCCATTGTAGCTTTATCTACTACGGAGGCAGAATATATGGCCATGATCGAAGCAATCAACGAAACCTTGTGGTTGAAGAGTTTGTTTGGCGAATTTAGTCTGCATCAAGGTGTTACTACTATTTACTGTAATAGTCAAAGTGTCATTCATTTGACTAAAGATCAGATGTATCATGAGAGGACGAAACACATTGATGTGAAATTTCATTTTATTCGAGATACTACTGGTATGGAAAAAGTCCTTGTTCAGAAAATCAGTACCAAGGAGAATCCTGCTGACATATTCATAAAACCTCGTCTAGTTTACAAGTTCAAGCAATGCTTGAATTGGGTTGGTATTCCTTGTTGGTGATTTAGATCTATTGGACCTTATGTGAAAAAGGTGGAGCAGATTTGCCATTATCGATGTTGGGGACACGCCAAGGTGAAGATTTATTAAAGTGGCTTTGTCCCACATCGCCATTTGTATAAGGGAGCCTTTCTATTAGTTGCCAATAAATATAGTGGGTCTGTGATGGAGTTAAGTGCACCAAACCAAGAGAGTATTAGTGGGCTATTTAGGCCTTTGGATCATTAAACCTTTTGTTTAGTCAAATATTTTTGGGCTCTCTTGTGTTTTTAGTATTAGGTATTTTGGACCTAAAAACACTTTCCTAAGGCATTTTTGTACTGTTTTCTTCGTAGTAAAATATTGCTTCTCCTCCGTCCGTGGACATAGGTCAATTTGACCAAACTACGTAAATTCCTGTGTTCTTGTTTTATTTATTTTTTCTTTGTTATTTGTCTTTTGGGGTTGTCAAAAATCCTTTCATCAATTTCCTGGGTCTAGACCTGACAAAGAATGGTAAATAAACTCCTATTTATCCTAGTGAACACCTGACAAGAGGCTGCAATTTTCCTCTGCTCATTTAATGTCCAATTGCTAGAAATTCCAATGAAGTACACAACCAAATCTGGCTCAAGAAATAAGCCTGATCCAAGCATGATTTGCCCCACGCAATTCTAATGTTCGGTTGCAAATTTGGACTTTGCATTTTACAAGCTTCTGGTAGGCATAATAAATGGCTATGGCTCAGTATGGCTCTTTGTCAACAAAGTTAGTGATGACTTTTGACACTCTCCTCAGCAGTGACTTTTCTTATAGTCCTGCTGAGCATTTCCCAAAACTTAACGAATTTGCAAGAACTCAACTCTTCGTGGATATGTCTACAACTTTATCATTTTGTGTTGACATACTTCAAATCAACTTCTCCTTGTAATATCTTTTCTTGAACAAAATGATAGTGAACTCCAATATGCTTTGTTCTCGCATGAAATACTGGATTTTCAGTCATACGAATACCTGATTGGTTTTCACAGTGTAACTGAATTGGGTAATCAATTGGTTGGTGTAAATCCTTTGTAAGTTGCACTAACCACGTGCTTTCCTGTGCTGTTGAAGCGGCTGCTCTATACTCTGCTTTTGTCCTAAATATTGACACTGTCGGTTGTCGCTTACTACACCAAGAAATTGCGACTGATTTAAGGTTAAAAATATAACCTGTGTTTGACCTCCTTGTATCATGATCACTGGCATAGTTTGCATCACAAAATCCAGTCATTTTACAAGCTTCTCCTTTCTTGTACAATAGACCATAGTCAATGGCCCCTTTGATGTATCTCCAAATTTGATGCACAGCTTCTAAACGTGTCTTTTTTGGATTTTACATGAATTTGCTCACGACCCCAACTGCATATAATATGTCAGGTCTAGTCAAAGTAAGATATATTAACCTACCTACCAATTGTCTATACACGGTAGCATCGTCAATACTTTTGTCCTCAGTAGAGCAATATCTGGCGTTGACTTCCATTGGAGTTGAGATAGGCTTACACTCAAGCATCCCAAATTTCTTCAACAAGTCTTTAGCATACTTCATTTGATACGAGAATAAACCTTCATTGGCCCTATCAACCTCAAAACCAAGAAAATACTTTAGCTCCCCAAACTCTTCATTTGGAAACGTACATACAGGTTTTCTTTAATTTGTTGAATTTCGTCATCATCATCACATGTAATGATTAGGTCATCAGCATATACAAGAACAATAGCTAACCTTCCACTGCTCACTTTCACAAATAAATTGGAATCTGCAGGTGCTACAGAATATCCACTTTAAAGTAAGAACTCTGCTATCTTGCCATATCATGCCCTTGGTTTGGTTCTTGTTTTAATTCACATAAAGTTTTTTTTTCAATTTGCTTACAGGACCTAGTCAGACTGTGTCTCCAAACCCATGTGGTTGACCCATATAGATCTCCTGATCTATCTCTCAACGAACGAAAGTATTTTTGACATCTATCTACCAAAGCTTCTATCACTTGCAAGCTGCAACTGTAGATAGAACTCAAACTATGGTTAACTTTGCCATTGGGCTAACCGTTTTATCATAGTCTAACCTATATTTCTGAGACAATCCAAGAGCAATGAGGCATGCCCTATACCTCTCAACTGAGCCATTTAGATGAGCCTTAATTGTAGACCCATTTGCAAGAGATAGATTTAACAAATCAGCTGAGACTTGTTTCGACATCATAATCTTCAAGTTGTGATAACTGACATGTCCCAATCTTGTATGCCACAAATTAGTTATCTCACTCTTTCTTGCTTTATCAATATAGGCTTCTTGAGCTAACATCAGACCCATTGACTCTAATAGTCTACCTTGCATTGTTGGTGTACCTATAACTTTCAGATGTTGATACACCTTGACATCATCAGGTCCAAACAATACGTAGTTGCTAGATGATGTCAGTTGAGAAATTAATAATGAATTCTTCTTCATTCCAGGTACGTGATAGACATGTTGCAACTCCACCTGCTAAGACTTGTATCGAGGTAGTATCATCATATTACCAATGTGAGAAATTGGTAACCTAGAATTATTAGTTGTCATCACCACTCGACTATCTTTGTACTCTATCAAATCTTTTAGCTTTTTTTTTTGTCTCTAGTCATATGGTTAGGACAACCAGAATCAATAATCCAATCATCAATGTAATTGACAAGTTTGGTATTCACAGCTATAAGAGAGAACTTTTCTTGTAGTCTAATAATACAGCAAAATGTGAAACCTTCTATTGCAAAGGATACCTGGACATCCCAATTTTCATCATCCTCATTCCTTTTTGGGGGATGTAGCAACATTACCTTATGCTGGTGGGGATCTACAAAATTTTGCATGATGCCCATTCTTACCACGGTTGTAGCATTCATCATTTCACCATTTTTGGTTGCCTTACTACTATTGACGCCATCTATTTTAGCCAATTGCTCCTTGACTTTGGCCAGCTTCCCCTTGATTGTTGTTCTTCTACTTCTTTTGCTGCCATGGGCTCTATTTGCCATTTGAATTATTTTGGTTATCCACTAGTCTCCTATCTTCGGTTTAAGGTCCTCCTTTTTTGGCAAAGAAAGCTTTTTCTTCTTCTTTGATAAATACTTTAGACATAGAACTGTCTAACGGTTCCTCATTCACAAGTAAACTTTCCAACTCATTTAAGGTTGGCTCCTTGGACCAACCACAAGTGGTAGTAATAAGTAGGGGTGGCAATTTTTGGCACGACTTGAAAACACGACACGAATCTAACATGAAATTAATGGATTTGGGTTGAGGTTTTGTGGGTTCGGGTCAGAATCGGGTTAAATCCAATGAACTCGAAAAAAAAAAGTCAAATTCAAATTAATCACGGGTTGACTCGATAACCTGTTTATGAATTAAAAATAATTTAATAAATATAAAAATATTTTATCTAACTAAACTAAGTTATTCTTTTTTCCCTAAAGGCATTAACCACTTAATCCTACATGAATTTGTTTAACTTGTGTAAAGTTAGAATTATTATGTTTGGACAAATGATATATTACCTTATTTTCTATTTTTATAGTATCTTAATTTATTTTGGATCTAGTTTGGGATAAAACACTTTTACGGTGTTTTAATTTTTTTCAGATCTGGTTTGGAATTATTTTATTGAGATTTTTATTACTTGTAATTAGTCTTGTGCGAAATTGGTTCCGTTAGAAACTATAGTGGTAAATTAGTAAATTGAAATTATGTTTCAAGTCATTCGAGTTGATCCGCCAACCCGAAATTTTTGAGTTCGGATCAGGAGGCGGGTCGTGTTTGGGTCAGCATATTATTTGTTGTACCCGAGTCTCAATCCGACCCGCCAACCCGTTTTTGACCCGATTGGCACACCTAGTAATAAGACTCGTGTATTCTAGCCATAAACCATGGACAATAATTCTCCACATTCTAGTCTCTATGATTGCATTCTAGGAATCCAATTTGGATATTTCATCACAAATTGATTTTACCATGGAGAAATATTGACCTACTATCATATTTTGCTGAGAAATAAATAATAATTCATTTTTAAGCATATGGAGTTTCGCGTTATTGGGCTTTGCAAAGAGTGTTGTGAGTGAGTCCCATGCCTCTTTTGGTGTCTTAGTGCCTTTGATCCGGTGTAGTAAATCATTTTTTACAACCATTGTCAAAGCATATGCAATTTTGCCAATTTTAACTTTCCACTTTTTAAGTGGCTCTGCCTCCGATGGCGATGTTGTGTCATCTTCACTAGCAATAGCCCACAAGTCTTCTTCCAATAGGTAGAATTTCATACAAGTACTCCAAGAGTCATAATTGTTGGAATTGATACTTAATTCATCAATATTTCCAACTGAGATAGCAATCTCTACCATAATTAATTTTATCACTCACACTTTAATAATTGAGTGACATCAAAAACTTTCATAGTATTTCACCATGTTTTTGGAGAATCTTCTCTCTTATTGCCAAATAAAATTTTATCAAGAGTGAGTTCAAGATAGACCCGCTCTGATACCAAATGCTTGAATTGTGGTAGGGTCCACTATCAAATTAATAGATTGAATCCACTAATAAAGGAGACAAACAATAATTTTATTACACTTAAAGTGCAAACAATAAAAACACTCACAAAATTAACTTATACTAAACACTACTAAATTGAGTCTCACTTTTGAGAATATCTGCTCTAATTTTATTAGGCCTCACTTTTGAGATATCTACTCAAAACACTCACACAAATTTGCACTCTAAATATCAAGCCACTCTTTAAGCTCTAACTCTATTTGAGCACTTGTATTCTTGTCTGATGATGGGGTGACAAAAATGGTAAATGAACTCCCTATTTATACTTGTGAACATCCAACAAGAAGATGTAATTTTCCTCTTCTCATTTAATGTCCAATTGCCAGAAAATCCAGTGAAGTACACGACCAAATCTGGCTTAAAAAACAAGCATGATTTGTCGTACACAATTCCAACATTCTGCTGCAAAATTGGACTTTGCATTTCACAAGCTTCTAGTAGGCATAATTGATAGGTTTCGAGCTTGTGTAATAATAAATTCGTATCCACAAAAATGTATGATAGAGTATCATGGTAAGTAGGGTCGTCTCTGTAGGAATAAAGGGAAATTCGTTTCTTCCAAGTGAGAATTAACTGGGGGTATTGCCAAATCAAAATAAATAAAAATACCAGTTTAAGAAAATTAGTCAAACGAAAGAAAATTTAAATTAATTCAATAATATGCAAACTCTAGCCAAGGAAAAACTTCGAAAGTGGTTCATAAAACTGCCCATTGATACAATAATAATTTCTTCTATTCGTTAATAAATAGGTTATAATTGCCAAATAAGCATTGGCAATTAGCTTTTCCTTACTGTGTCAATAGTTAAGGTACGCCCGTTAACTACTTTCCTAATTAAGAAATAACCCTAAATACGCCCGTAGAATTTAATTTCTTGATTGCATTAGAAATTAGAAAAGTTTTATTCTAATCAACAAACACACTACCGGGGTTTATTTAAATTTGACCATATGTTTTTTTAATATGAAATTAATTATACTAGTCGCCACTAATTTAACACAATTAAACAAGTATAGATTTAACTGTCCTAACTAGCATTAGATTGTTATGTTGAATTAAATATCGGGCACCCTTGACATTTAAATAATAAAACAACCATGAGAAATTTAATTAGAAAACATACGAATAATAATGAATAAAAGAAATAGATAAAAACAATTAGATCTTACAGTTATAACTGAACCAAACCCTCGTTATCCCTTGACTAAAATGGAAAATTAGTTGCTCATCGTTGAGAAAAATCCCATGCAAAAGTTTGAACAATTTCAATAGTAATGCCACCACCGAGAAAAGCAAAAAACACAAATCCGTCATTTTTCTCCTTTTTCAAGTAAAGAGTCACGAGACTCACGACCCTCCAGGAATTGTTTCTTGCTTCGGAAGAACTAATCAAGTAGGAAGCCAGCCGTCTCCGATTCCTCTATTTTCTCCTACTTTATAGCTACTACTAATAATAAAGCATATTTCCTAATTAGAAAAAGAAACTACAAAAGACAATATTCCATGTTTCCTAATCAAATACCATAATTAATAAAGATAAGGGTAAAATACCAAAAACCCCCCTGTGGTTTATCAAATGTACACTTTATCTCCTTATGGTTTAGAAACCTACAATTTAACTCCCTGTCGTTTCAACTAAAGTGAAATCTGATAGAAAACATCTACAATAACGGTATTTGAGTGCCACGCGCTTCTGCTGAGAGTTGTGGTTGCGATAATATTTTCACTTGCCAAGATACTCCCATGTGTTTCCAAACCATAGGGAGGTAAAGTGTACATTTGGTAAATCACAGGGGGGTTTTTGGTATTTTACCCATTCTCAAATGCACGAAACATTCTTCCGAGGAATTGACTTATAGAGGGGCAATTTTGGCATTTTTTGTTCAAACGTTAGTTTAGATGTTTTCTGTTAGATTTCAGATTAGTTGAAACGGCAGGGAGTTAAATTGTAAGTTTCCAAACCATAGGGAGGTAAAGTGTACATTTGAAAAATCACAGGGGGGGTTTTTGGTATTTTACCCTAAAGATAACTTCCAAATCTTCAGCTAAGGTTTGTTCGAAGTTTGACTCGAACTAGGAAACGTCTGTATGCATAAATTTTCCGAGCCTTCTGTATTTGACAGTAGGTTCTGAATGCGCCCACACCAAATTGGTTCATAATATGCTGGAAAATTGCCCCTTCAACTACTTTTTGCTCCATTTTTCTACAGTTAACATTAATAACCAAATATAAGTAGAATCTGTCCAATAATACAATGTTTGGCAAACATCAAGGAAAAATATTTACAAATTATTAGCAATTACACACCCTGTCAATAATAAATGCCTATGGCCCAGTATGGCTCTTTGCCAACAAAGTTAGTGATGACTTTTGACAATACCAACTTGGATAGATTTGTTATCTAGGTTGCAATTGCAGAAGTAGAGAGGATTAGGTTGGAGGAAGAGGAAAAAGAAAGGACACTCAGGTGATATATTTCTACTTTCTTGAAGCTTCTTTGTGAAAAGAAAACAAGGAATCATTAATCGAGTGATGAGCGCGGGATATACATATAACAATTAGCTCATTCACAATTAAGTTTTATATTTATAAATTCTTAAATACCCTACATATGATTTTTCGCAAGTATACGAGTCGTAATTGAGTATAGAGTATTAAGGGTCGCATCCACAGAAAAAATTGTCAATTATTGATAGTTTTCGAACTCTTTTATTATTTAGACTATCACAAGTGTAAGAAATTAAATGTACACTATAAACATGAGATAAAAATAATAAAAATAACAATAGAACGCTCCTAGAGATATGAAATTTTTCACTAATCTTGCAAATAAAATTATCAGTTAAATGAATGCTATTATCTTGGGTAACTATAATGTAATTTCCTAATGTATATGAAACACACTCTCATAGTGAATCAACTATACTTGTAACTAAGTCATACCTACTCTCGTGGTTATGAAATTAACTACAAACTCATTTCTTCTATGAAATTACATGAAACAAGTCACTAAAGCCACATAAGTGCGCCTCTACTCTCGTGAGTGTACTTTCTAAGTTTATCACTTCCTTGAACTAGTGTTAAATTCTAATTCTCATTGTCAACTTAACATGTTAAGATTATCACAACTAATGGCCAGTTAATCATGATTAGAAAAGTAAAAGTGATAAATAACTTACTCAAAATAATATTATCAAATAACCAAGTAAATATCACTAACAAGATATAGAAAGTTCATCCATACTCTAAGCATAAATTTTAGCAAAACATGATAAAAAGATCTAAACTTGTATTATAACTAAGCATAAAATCAAATACAAGAGAGAAAATAGTAGAAGAGATATGACCCTTGTCACATGAGATCAACCTCTCCATGTTGCCTTAATTTTCATCCAAATCTAACTACAAATACAAGAAGGATGACCTATTCTAACTATACTATACGAATCTAACTAATGAACTAAGGGAACTCTAGTGAAGACTACACTTTTGTGGAGTTTTTCTAGCCTTTCAAAGTTGTGAAAATGTTTTCCTTGGCCTCTTTTTATAGAGAGATTCAAGCTCAAGATGAGTTGTTTCTAGTTGACAAAATTACTCTTTGAAATTTTTGAAGGTGGGTTCTCAAAATTTCCATTCTCATCTACTTATTTCTAGCAGGAATCTTTGTAGAAAAAGTGGTCAAAAAGGTTGAGTGAATAGGGCACAAGTTGCAGAGCAAGTTGCAGCCGCAAAACATGAACACGTGGCCCCAAAATGTGACCTAGCTCATGTTTTGTACCCCACGTTTTGCTGTTTTGCAAGTTTGCTCATTCTAAGCAGATTTCATCCTTGCTCTGTTTTTGTACCAATTTCTATTAATATTTTCTTGATGATAGAAGCTGAACTAACTCTTGTACAAACCATAAAATTGTAGCCCTTGAGTTAGCTTTCCAATGCATGAAGAATCATCCAATTTGGAGCTCTACAGAGCTAGAAATGACCAAAATACTCTTGACTGGTCAATCCCCTATTTCAGCTTTTGACAATGAAAATGCACTTCGGTATTTTGACATTTTGACAAGGAAAACAACTGAACTGGACTTCGAGCCTATAAGAAATATAGAGCTATCTCTTAGTTTCAAAATGGCATAAAAATCACATCAATCCAATACTTGTAACTCAAGATATAGTCGAAATACCAACAGGTGTCAAAGTTGGAAAACTCCCTTAATTGCATTTCATTTCTTGCACTTCATATTCTCTTTTTATCACTTCAAACCATCATCAATCATTTAGTTATCTAATCAATTAACTTTATTTGACGATTGAATCCTTAAACCTACAAAACGTGAAGTTTTCACCATTAAAATCCATTGAAATACAATTTTTACCCCTTAAACCATAAAATGCAAACTTTCACTAGAAACTTAGTTCATAAGCTATAAAACTAATTAAAACACACCAAAATTAATTAATAAAACAGACTTAAAACATTCAAAATATACACTTATCATCGAGAATGATTCAACTGGAGTCACTGGATTGCAGCTTCTTTCTAATAAAATTGTTGGGGAAAATATAAAAGAAAATGGCTAAAAAAAATTACAAAGCAAATGATGCGAAAAAAATTCAAATCGTGACTCAATATCACTTTCATTTTGCCTTTATTTGCCTAGAATTTAGTGCACAAAGATTTTGAACAAATATCCTTTAAGATCATTTGAAGGGTATTGGCTTTTAACTCTTGTACAAAGTTAGACAAACCAACTTGAACTATGATGTGTTTTTGGAGAAAATTCTAATAGTAAGAAAATAATCTTCTGCAGTAATAATCCCTACTAGACCTTTATAGAGTTGAGATTGAAAATGATCAAGAGTTGCAATCTTTCTCCACTAATTTATGACTTTCCTTGAATTATGTTGGACAAAAATGCTCCTCAACATCAATGCAAGTGTTCAAACATTTTTTGAATGTTTAGACACCATTTGGATGGCAATTAATTGTCAAAAATATGAAAATATGCTAGATAAACTTGAACAACTTCTGATCATTATAGGTATCAGTCAATGATGGATCTTATGTCAGATCTTAAGATGGGCTCCCATCATGCAAAAGATCAAATTTTAAAAAAATTTTAACAAAAATTGATGTCAATTTCACAAAAACGAAAAGATCGTAGAGAAAGAAGACTGGCTCCAACCACACATTATTGTCCAGGGAATTTCCTTCAGCAATGCGCCCCCCCTCCCACCCCCCAAGGTTTGACTTTGAAGGCAAGCATCAAGAAGATGATGGAAATCACGTTCTGTTTTCATATGGGGATATAATCAAGAAACCCCAGTTGAAGAGACTGAGATCACCCAATGAAGAAAATAGTACTGATCATCAAGAAAAAGAGATGCCACGTTCAAAGCTTAGATATCCTGATGGACCGTCAACATCAATTATCAGTACTATTCCAGAGAAACTGAAGAACAGAATTTTGGAAGTTGGGGGTCAGAGGAAAGCATTGTATTTGTGTTTCAGAAGGTGTTAACACAGATTGATGTGAACACGCATTTGAGCAGGCTGCTGGTGCCATTTGAGCAGATCATGAATGGGTTTCTGACTGATGAGGAGAAGGCTTGTTTTCACGATCCTAAAGTTTGAAATTGATGCCATTTTTGTTGATCCATCCCTTGATGAAGGCAGAATGAACCTGGGACAATGGGAGATGGGTAAAAAAAAAAGCGTAATATAAGTCACAAACTTAGACACTCACTGGCAGTGCACCTGTGGGCATTTAGGAGGGATTTACAGCTTGGATTTGCCTTAATTTTAGTTTGATTAAGATTTGTTTATTTCTAAATTTGCACTTAGGCTGTCTTGTGAATTAAGGATATTTAGTTTGTTAGAGTATTGTCTATTAGTCTTCGTTCACTCATTTTAATTAAACATATTAATTCTTGCTTTTGTATTGGTCAAAGAATGTTAATTTCATTTGTCAAGAGTTTGAACAAAATTGATGCAAGTGAAGTATATAATCAATAGTTTGATATTTGGTTCTTAGCACTTTTAAATTGGTTGTTTTGGCCTTGCTTTCGTCACTGTTCTTAAATAGAGCTCAGTATAGTAATCCCCCTGCAAGTATAGTTATGTTGCCCTTTGCCCCCAAGATTAAAGGTCGAGCATTATTGGTCGGCTCCCTTTTAGCATACAAATTAAAGCATATACTCCTACTTTTATTCTTTTATTTTTTTGTCTTGCTTTCTACAATCTCCTATCATTTAACATGTTTAGAATAATTCTTTTAAGGGTAAATTACATTTTACCCCCTGTGGTTTACCCTTTTTTTACATAACCCCCTATGGTTTCAAAAGCTATACATAACCCCCTCATGGTTTGGATTAAAGTGTCAAAGTAACGGAAATAGTCACTCGTAACGGAAATAGTTGGGGGTAGGAAAAGTACGAAAAGGGGTGACATGGATTAAAAGAATACAAAAGAAGGGTAAAGTTAATTCTAGAAATTGCACAAAAAATATGTAGTTGAAAAAGCAGCCACAATTATATTGAGTGATCTACTAATAACTACACTGTGTCAGCTTATAGTGTCGCCACAAATTACAATTAGTTCACTGATAACATGTCGAGGACTTGCTTTGACATACGATTAGTAATTCTATAATTTTTTAAATCTTGGATATAACACAATTTACATTAAGTGAACGTACAACATATGCACTGCATGGACTAATTTTGATGCTAGAATGAAGTTCAAACATATTTTGGGTTTTTTTTTGCCATCTGCACTTAATTGCTGAGTAGCATGAGATTTGTTTGTGGCTACAATGTATGCAGGCATAAGATGCAAAAGTGTTGCATCTTATATTCACTCTGGCTCCTCCTAACACTTTTGCAAGTTTATTCATTTCCATCCTAACTTGGCTACTCTAGGCCTCTTAACTTTAGTGAGGTGTACATGATTATTTTCACCTTTAAAACTATATGATCTTTATATGAAAAGTGATAGACTTCTTTGGAAAAAGCAGAATTTACAAGTAAAATTACCCCATGAAAACAAAACTATACCGGGGTAGTGCAGCAATAAAAAAAAAACCCATAAGGGAAACACATTAATTTAGCTTACTAAATATTATTTTCATCAAGACATTGGAGTACACTAAAACATTTCATCTGGCTTCGTTACGAAAAGTGATCTCCATCATTTTAACACTTTAATCCATACTACGGTCTTTTTTTTTTCGGGATAACTTTTGAAACTATATGAGGCCTATTTGAAAAAGTGATAGATTAATCAAGGAGATAAAGTAAAATTTACCAATAAAAATACCTAATAAAAGTCCCGTTTGATCCTTATTCAATACACCATTGAAATGGTTTCTTTTGGAAATTTCAAAGATAACATGAAAGAATTACCCGAAAGATCTTATTTATAAAATTCAAATTAAAAGAACAATTTTATGGGCATCAAAAGAGACAGTGTTGCATGGAATATTGAACACTCTGCGGAGTATGTCCAAAACAGAGTTACACGAGTTTACCATTATTTCTGAACATTATTTTAACTGTCTTTATTTTGCAGTAAACTTAGGTAGAATCCACTTTCTTCCCGTAAGATGCTAAGCATAAAACGCTCAAGACTGCAAATGATTTCTATTATCCAAATTACATTTTGCCCCATTTTAAGCGCCTTACACAACCCATACTAGTATAAAATCCACCTCTTCATTCCTTTTCGATTCCATGAGCTTTTGTTTCTTCATTTTTTTCCTTTCACTATCAAAAATTATATACATACCGTCCCAGTAATTCATCTTAGAGACTTTAAAGTACAATTGCTGAACCAATTTTTTTTCACTTCCAAGATGTTTTAGTCTTTTCATTTTTTCTTTGGATATCAATAGTTCAGGAATCCCCTGTAGTCAGTAGAATTGGTGATTGACCTTCAAGAAGGCCTTCAAGAATTTGAGCAGAAAAAAGAGAGGAACAACAGTGATAGAGATGGATACAAGGGGTATAAAGAGAAAAGTGAATGATCCCAATGCACCAGCACCACCAGCAGCGGTACAAATCCCTCCGAACTTCAAAACGGCCATCACAAACTTGGGAGGTTCAGAGCCAGTGTTATTGGCGGAATTGACTTCATCGGACATTGCGGACAGAATGAATGATGACTATTTCTTGATATCAATTCAAGAAATCAATAAGCACCCAATTTTGACAGAAGCCCAGAGGAATTCTCTTGAAAACGGAGATGCGGAAGTGGGTGCAATTTGTATCCAACCAGCAACGGCTAAATCCGAGATAAGCATCTCAAAACATGACAATTCCAACTATGCATTGAGTGGTTGGAAAGACCTTGTCGAGACTCACAAGCTGATTCTGACTACAGCAACCCAGATGCAATTATGGTCTTTCAAGAAGATACAGCTGGGATTTATAATGCTACTTGAAGATGACAGTCAAGAGGTTGGATTGAATATGTGAATTCATAGTCTTGATTTTGGTATCATTTTGCACTAATTAAGGGAATCCTAGCTAGCTACTTCTTGTTGATTAGTATTCCTAATTTTTGAACGATTTTTTTTCAACATCAGACGAAGGCACGAGAAGTTCTTCCCGATGACATCAAGCATCGCATCAGTTCCATTGGAGGTTCAGAACCACTTTTTGTGGTGGAAAAGAAATTGGTCAAGACTGATAAGGAGCATCTATTTTCAATACCGTTGAAAGGAAGGAAGAACGAATTCTTGAAGGAAGAAGAACAGGAACCTTTCAGGGTCCTATACAACAGAGCAACGATTGAGGCGGTTTTGATTGGATCATCAGCCGATGAAGAATTTAGGGTCAATTTGAAGCATCGGGGCATTACGTATTCCCTAGATGGTGTTGACTGGAGCAAATTTGTGAAGAAACACAGGCTTAAAGTGGGAAAGAAAGTGCGCTTGTGGACGTTTAGGCCTGCAAACGAAAGTGCTGGTTTAGACATTGGAAAGTATCGTTCAGAGCCTGGATTTGCATGGGTTACATTTCAATGAGAGGAACAACACGAATTCGCATATCCATGTTGTTTTAGGCCTCAAGATTGCTGTTTTCATCTTTCAAATTTGGTATTTTTGGTGGGATTTCTTGACTGTATTCAGTAATCATTCTGATAAAAAAATTCAGTATCTGAAAATTTTAGGCATTCTTGTAGACAGAGCTTTCAATCCTCAGGCGTTTTTGAATCGGCTAAAATTGTCATCTATGCTCATTTGACAAACTGTGAGTCCTTTCTTCCTCCCAATAGTGCAATTCTTTCTTTTAATCAATGGCAAATTACATTTTACCCCCTGTAATTTATTATTTTTTACATAACCTCCCTGTAGTTTCAAAAGCAATACATAATCCCCTCATGATTTGGATTAAAGTATCAAAGTGACGAAAATAGCCATTCGGAATGGAACTTCTAAAAATGTCAAAATTACTCTTATAAATACATGACACACTAACTCTGTATGATTTTTATATTTTATCATATAACTCCCTTATGATTTTCAAAATATACACATAACCCCCTTATGATTTTCAAAATATACACATAACCCCCTTGGTTAATAAATAATTTTCAACTTTATATAAGGGTATCTTTGACATTTTAGGTGACTTCATTATGAATGATCATTTCCGTCACTTTGACACTTTAATTTAAATCATGAGGGGGTTATGTATAGCTTTTGAAACCATAGGGGGATTATGTAAAAAATACTAAATCGCAGGGGAATAAAGTGGAATTTGCCCTTTAATTAATAGTGCAAATTACTACATTCCGCGTGACCCATTATACTAGATAATTTTGTTAACAACAAATTCGTGCACACAGAACAACAATATGTATGCCACCATATGTACATAATTAATATTGGCAAATTAGTCCATGTTTTTATCGTATTATTATGTGAGAGTATGGTTGTACAATAGTGGGTATAAATTTATATCATTTGCAAGGACAAATGAGTGCATTCATGTTATAATATCTTTTCAATATAGGATTATGTAATAATGAGAATATAAATTTGTATCATTTTTAAGATAAATTAATCTAAAATTTTTTCATCCCATTTCTTAGTTATCCTGACTAATATCATCAAGGATGGATCCAATCCTTTAATGAACCAAATGAACCTTTAAAAGCCGATGACTAAGTGGTATGAAGAAACGTGTATAACATCCAACTTTTCTCCACGTTCCATTCGTAATCGGACAGGATTTCCCGACATTCGACTACACATCCACCCAACTTTCAGATCCTATTAGGATATGGAAATTCGCCAATCCAATACCAATAGCCATGTATATATATAGTTGATATTTAGGCATATTGCCAAGCCTTTAACCTTAAAATTGCCCTACAACTTAACTCATCATCCCAGCTGCCGAACCTCTGCAAACTAAGTCAAACTCATCCAATGGCAAACTGGTCCGATCTCCAACATGATATGTTGGGATTGATAGCCCAACACCTTGACAAGATTGAAGATTATGTGGCTTTTGGCGCAGTTTGCAAGTCATGGCGGGCAGCCGCCACTGAGAAAAATTTCAAGGGCCTGCGACTATGGCAACAGATTCCCTGCCTTATGCTTTCTGCGAAGGATGATTTCAATCGGGAGTTCTATAGTTTGATGGAGAAACAAGTCGTTGCTAAGGTGAGCTTGCCTCAACTTAAAGGCAAGAAGTGTTATGAATCTCTAGGATGGTTGTTGACTATAGGACAACAAGGGGAGATGAGCCTGTTGAATCCCTTCTCTGGTGTTGAAATTGAGTTACCAAATAAAAATACTTTTCCTGAATATGATGAGTATGAGACGGATCCTGATATCTTTGTCCGTAAGATGGTTTTGTCATCGAGGCCAAGTCGAGAGGCCCCAGAGGACGATGACTTTGTGGTGATGATCATCGGTGGAGGGGTTGGATTCTTGGCTTTCTGGAGGCCAAAGGATCTTAGGTGGAATAGGATCGAGACCAGAAACTCTTCCTATGCGGATGTCATATATACTAATGGCCAGTTCTACGCAATTGATCATATGGGCAACGTCGTGGTTTGTGACGTTTTGGAGGCAAACCCTACTGATCAGGCTCGAATAATTGCTCGGTTTAGCCCTAAATTATGGTACAAAAAAGAGTTATACTTAGTAAAATCTTCGTCTACAGATGGTGAACCTTTTCTGGTTGTCACACGAGACAACATCCCCAATTATGAGGACGAACAAGGTTTTGAATTGGATAAACCGATCTATGGTACAACCGAATTTCAGGTGTTTGAATTGGTTTCCACAACAGGAGGAAAAGAACTTACATCCCGTTGGAAAGAAGTCAAGAATTTGGGAAGCAGATCAATTTTTCTTGGCCATAGTTCTTCAATGTGCCTGGAAAACAACAAATTGGGCCCCGGAATCAAGCCCGGTCATATATATTTCACGGACGATGCATGGGAAGCATATCTTGAAATTCCTGAAGGCGGCGGCAAGGACATGGGAGTCTACAACTTGGAAAAAGGAGTAACTGCGCCCTTGTATGATGCCCCCTTGCGGCTTAGCCGAACCTGCCCAACTATTTGGATTACACCAAATTTTTAACATTTGTAGCATTACCCTGTGATCTGTTCATGCGAATCTTGAAGTATGTGTTTACCCCTCAGTGATTTACTGCTCTCCATATCTTCCCTAGTTCGGGACCTGGTGCAGAAGTTGTACTGGTAACTGTTTGTTTTTCTAATATAAAACCGCTTTTTATTGTTCTTGTTGAGAATTAATGGTATTCAGCACATGTTAATTCTACACTTTATGAATTACCATTAATAGTATTCAGCAGAGATATTCATCTTTTAGTCCTCGAGGACAAGGACTTTGTAAGGAGGGGCAGATGATACAATGAGAATTCATCATTTTGGGTATTAATTTCTCGGAAAAACTCTTGTAATATCCGGATTCCAAATTGCATTTCGGCTCGGTATAGAAAGAGTCAGTTACTAGATTAATTAGAGTGATGTCAGCAGGGAATTAGTTTGTTAATCTGGCAGGAGTTAATTGAGAATAAGTGAATAACTGCTATATTAGCAGAAAAAGAGTGGAGAAAGGGTCAGTTGTGAATTCTGTATCTTGATTCATTCATCTTCTTCTGATTCTCGAACTGTGTTCTTCATTTATCACGATTCCTGAATCTCAAGTGCGAGACATTCACTGTTCTCTGCATCACACTAGGCTATAAACCACATCATTTTTTATTTGAGAACCTGATAGAAAAACGGAAATAAACCTGGAGTGACGGTGAATAAAAGCGGTAGAGAGATAAGAGTAATCAAGATAGAATTGCAAGCAATGGGGCTAGGGTTAAGCTTTTACTTGTGGATAGAGAAAATGATCCAATTGGGAGTTTGAGAGAGGTTGGAGTTTTGAAAGTTGAAGTGAAAAATGAGATATCTTTCCACTGCGTGATTAAGAGAACATTTGAATATTAAAGACCATTTGGTTCAATTTTCATAATCACTATCACTATGGTATGATAAATATGAGAATAACAATCGACTTGATAAAGATATATGGAGTGTTTGGTAACTTTATAGCAATGCAATTTAGTAATAGAAAACAATAGATAAGTAAAAATGCCGCTCTTTAATAATTAATCATGAAGCTCATAAAAAGCAGACGGGATCCTCTGTCCAATTTTCTGTGTCCAATTTCCTGTCCAACACAAAACTACGTAGTTCCACTTATTCTTGTGGCTGACGTGGCACATAAAAATAAATGCCTGTTTGGCTCCATTATACTTTTGGATCTCTCTTCTTTTTTGGATTTCCTTTATTTACATATCTTTATTACAATTCCCAAAATCCTATTACTACCATAACAATTCCCAAGACCTGTTGCCGTGAGCGTCAAGAAGATTTGGGACTTCTTTGCCGATGGTAAGAAAAAAAATAATATTCATCTGCACAATTGTTTCTGGCTGACTTACGATGTATCAGTTGTGGATGTTTGATGTAAAAAAAAGGGTTTATGAAACCCGTCAACTGAATATGTTTGATGTAAAACAAATATTTTAGTATGGGTATGACTAAAATTGACCTCCATTTACAATAATTGACCTAGACGTGCTTATAAAGCATGAAATATGGAATATAATAAATAGGGCCCTTAAATGAGCTGAGCTTATTTGCGAACTCAGCTTGTATAAGTTCAAGATCGCCTCATTTGTTTAACTAGATTAGTCGAGCCTAACCACAAAATTAAACTCAATTTATTTGAACCAATTGAGCCGAGCTTAGCTCATGAACAGCTTGTTTGAATTCATTTTATGCATTTATGGATCAAGGTGTAGTCCTACATTTAATTCATATTAAAGGCCCCATTTGATAAATGAGTTTTTTAGGTGTTTATTTAAAACTTTATTGTAGTTTACTCTATAAGCAGTAGGAAAAAATTTTTAAATGGAAAACTTTTTTTTTCTTTTCTCTTTCTTTCTCTTTTTCTTTCTTTCTTTTCTCTTTTCTTTCCTCTCTTCTTCTTCTCCCTTCCCCCTTCCCCCTCCTTCCCCCGCCACCCCGCTACCCTTCCCAGCCAGACAGAAGTAGCATATGCAAATTTTTTCTTGTTTTTCTCTCTCTCCCCTTCTCCTCCCCTCTCCTTCTCTTCCCCCTCCCCCTCTCCCCCGCCACCTCTCCCTCCCTCCGTCAGAATTGCAGCACCAGAAACGGGATTTTTTTTTTTTTGCTTTTTCTCTCCCCTTCTTTTCTCTTTCCCTCTCCATCTCTCCTCCCGTCTCCCTCCCCCGCCACCTCTCCCTTCCTCAGCTGGAAGTTGCAGAATCAGAAAAGGGAATTTTTTTTTTTGGCTTTTTTCTCTCCACCTCTTCTCCCTTTCCCTCTCCCTCTTCCGCAACCTCTCCCTCCCTCCCTCCCTCCGCCAGAAGTTGCAACAATAGAAACAGGAATCTTTTTTTTATTTTCTCTCCCTCTCCCTCTCCTCTCCCCTTCCCTCTCCTTCCCTTCCCCCTTCCCCCTTCCCCTGGCTCTGATCTGGTCTCGCGACTAGATCGAGTAAAGGGGGAGAGAGATGATGGTGGTGGTGGGAAAGGGGAAGGGGAAGGGGAGGAGAGAGGGAGGAGAGGGAGAGAGAAAAAGCAAAAAAAAAAGTTGCATCTACCTGCACCAGAACAAGTGCCGAAAAAGGTTGCCGGTCAGTCTTGGCCAGCGGCGAAGGTGGTGGTAGGTTGAGGTGGAAGAAGAAAGGAGGAAAGGAATTTTTTTTGGTGTGTTTTGGGTATTTTAAACTGTGTAGGTAAAAAATTTTGAAAAGTTTTTTGAATTTACTGTAGTTAAAATTGGTAAAAAACTAGTAGTAGACAAACTTAGGTAAAACCCATTTGCCAAACTGGCCCAAGGTTCTTCCACAAGTTCCGTATGCAGCAGAACAATGAAATTGTTGATCAAATCAATTACATCGAAGGATATGTGGATGAGATAATGTGTTTTTTTTTTTTTTTGCATAACAAAAATATAAGTCTTATCTTGATTTCTTTGGTGTTTAAAGGTCATTTTGTAAAATGCATTTAGACAACTTTTATTCAGTAACATTTTTATTGTGGAATAGATTGATAAAATTTGTTAATTTGTGAGTTGCAATACGGCATAAGAACCAAGCTTGAACTCATTCCAACTCGTCTTTTTTCTTTTTTATTAAAAGAGTTGAGACCAAGTTTATAGCTCTAACGTGGAACTCTTTTTAATGAGTCGAGCTCAAAAATGATTTAAGCTTGGTTAAGAAATAAGTCAAACTTGATATTGATTTATTGTCAGGCACCACAATTGATCAATTGAAATTGGACCAATTAATTTGTTCCCAAATTCACGAACGTTGTCGTTTCACTTTGAGGCCAGTAGAATTAGCAATAAGTAGGACGATGTCGTGGGAAGTTGAAGTAAGTAGGACGACGTCGTGTGAATTGCATAACAGAATTAGTTAACAATTTAGTAAGTCGGTTACTTCATCCTATTTGTACGGATTTGATTGGTGGAAAAAAGCATCAAACGAGAATAACAGAATTTCCCTCTTTTGCTACTTTCTCTCTCTATTTCCCTCTCTCTGCTCTTTCTTGCTCTCTTCGTCCCCAATCTTCCCCTTCTTCCCCAAATCTTCCCTAATTCCGGAATTAATTCACAATCTAGACAGAAATGGATCCAGAGGCCTGACAAGTGGTATCAGAGCAGGCTGAATCCTTGGAACAATATCCGAATCCATGGCAGAAAATACCAGATTCAAGACTTTGGAGGAGCAAATCAAGAAGCAAGAGACCAGACTCCAGGAGGTAGTGGAAGGTCTGCAAAGCTAGCGGCTACAACAACAGCAAATGCAGATGGAATTTCGTGCAGAATTAGAAGAAAATAGTAAGAGAGTGGAGAATCTAGTAGCTGAGATGAAGCAGGAGCTCAGTGCCTTCATGAGAGCAGTGATCAGCAAGGAAAGAGCTGTTCCTGACGATGATAGGCAAAGAACGGAACAAGCACCACTCTTACCAACTCCTCCAATGAACCAGAGACTACACATTGGATCAGACAACAGCAGAACAGCAAGGAAAGAAACAAGTAAGATTCTGGTACCAAATTCTCCAAAAATTGATCTACCTATATTTACTGGTGAGAATCCGAGAGAGTGGATCCGAAAATGCAATAAATACTGCCTAAATTACCAAATTCCCGAAGATCAAAAAGTTGAAGTTATAGAAATGTATTTGGAAGGAAAGGCAGATAACTGGTTCCAGGGGATTAAGTTGGAACAACCTGGAATGACTTGGAGAGTATTTGAGGAATTGTTGTATAGAAGGTTTGATAGTAGAAACGGAAGAGATGTAGTGGAGGAATTCAACAAGCTGAGACAATCTGGCAAGATAGAGGAGTACCAGGAAAGGTTTGAGGAGCTTAAAACTCTGATGATGGTTAGGAATCCACATCTGGATGAGGAGTATTATGTATCTAGATTTATCAGTGGACTTAAGGATGAAATCAGAACTATGATAAAAATGTTAAGACCTACGAATTTGTCAGAAGCATTTGAATTGGCTACACTACAAGAAGAGGCATTGAGGCTTCAGACAAGAACCTACAAGGAGGGAGGGAAGGCTGCATCTGAGGATTGGTTTGGAATCTCTAGGAACTCCTCCCAACACCAGATCCAGAGCTCTCAGTATAGGGTGCCTCCTACCAACACCTTTAGGAATACTCCTTTCAAAGGCAAACCACTGACCACCTCAGGATCTGAACCTAGAAGACTCTCAGCTGAAGAGTTACAATACAGAAGGAACAATGGACTTTACTTTAAATGTGGAGAGAAGTTCGGACAGGGTCATCAGTGCAAACCTGGCCACCTGAACCTTTTAGTTACTGATGAGGAAGAGGAAATTGAGTTTGAAGATGCTATAGGGGAACAGGATGAATCCACAGGGAATCCAGGACAAGTAATGGAACTGTCATTACATGCACTGTCTGAGGCTATGAAGAGAAAAACAATAACGCTGATAGGGAAGTGGGATAGGGAGGAAATGCTCATATTAGTTGACACAGGGAGCTCAGATAGTTATATCAGTAGTGAAAAGGTTATTGCATTTATATTCCCTATCAACTAGTGGAACCATTCTCTGTGATTGTGGGGAATGGAGCATGTGTGACTAGCAAAGCCATATGTCCCAAAGTAACCTGGGGGATTAACCAGCATCAGTTCTGCTTTGATCTCAAGGTAATGGACTTAAGTGGCTGGGATATGATATTAGGAGTAGACTGGATGACTCACTTTAGCCCCATCACGTTTGATTTTCATCAGTTGACTATATCCCTATACAATCAAGGTGAAGTAGTGCAACTGAGGGGACAAGCTGAGAACTGTGACTTGGATCTTATTAGAGGGAAGGACCTGAGACACTTCATTGAATACAAGAAGCAAATGTGCTTAGCTCTGAGGATGGAACAGGAGAAGTTGTCAGAGGAGCCTGAGGTGTCTGCTGAGGTTCAACAGATTATTGAAGACTTTAAGGATGTATTCCAGACACCTACTGAGTTGCCACCCACTAGGGAGATCGACCATGAGATCCCTCTAAAACAGGGATTACAGCTTTCAAGATGAAGCCATATCGATATCCTCATTCTCAAAAAGGTGAAATGGAAAGGCAGGTAAGAGAAATGCTGCAGCATGGTATAATTATACACAGTAATAGTCCCTTTGCTTCCCCAATGTTACTGGTTAAGAAAAAGGAAGGAACATGGCGTTTTTGTGTAGATTACAGACGTTTGAATGAAATGACTATTAAGGACAGGTATCCTATCCCAAATGTAGATGAACTGATCAATGAGTTGGCAGGATCAAAGTACAAAACTAAGTTGGACCTCACCTCTGGTTACCACCAGATCAGAGTCAAGCCTAAGGACACTCACAAAACTACTTTTCAGATGCATTGTGGTCACTATGAATTTTTGGTCATGCCCTTTGGACTGACCAATGCACCAGCAACTTTTCAATCTCTTATGAATTAGATATTCTAGCCATATTTGAGGAAATTTGTCTTGGTATTTTTTGATGATATCTTGATTTACAGTTCTACCATTGAGTTGCATTTGGAACATCTGAGAATAGTCTTAACTGTCTCGAAAAAGCACAGACTATTTGCAAAAAAAATCCAAATGCTCGTTTGCACAGCAGAAGATGGATTATCTTGGTCATACTATAACTGAAAATGAAGTGTCCATGGACCAGTCCAAGATAAAGAGCATCATGAACTGGCCTACTCCTAAAAATATAAAGGAGTTAAAGGGATTTTTGGGGCTGACTGGATATTATAGAAGGTTTATCAGGCACTATCGGATCATCTGCAAACCTCTGACAAAACTACTTAGGAAGGACAACTTTGTTTGGAATGAGGAAGCACAGAAGGCCTTTGACTCACTAAAACACATTATGTGCCAAGTCCTGTACTCAGACTACCAGATTTTCTAAAGACCTTCACTATTAAGACTGATGCTAGTGGTGGAGGGATTGGGGCAGTGCTGATGCAGGAAGGTCACCCTATAGCCTTCCTCAACAAGGCCTTATCACCTAGGAACTTGGGATTATCAGCCTACGAAAAGGAGTTGTTGGCACTAGTAATGGCAGTGACCAGATGGAGACATTTTCTGCTAGGCTATCACTTTGTCATCAAGACAGATCACTAGTCCCTAAAGTACCTGCTAGATCAGAAACTTACCACTACACTACAGCACAAATGGTTGGCTAAATTGCTTGGATTAGATTATGAAATACAATACAAGAAAGGATCAACAAACAAGGTTGCGGATGCACTGTCTAGACTATATAACAGGAATTCAGATGGAATCACTCAGCAAGGATCCTGCTTAGCCATTACTTCTGTTACACCCTTATGGATTCAAGAGTTTCAAAGGAGTTATGATGCTGACCCTTAATGTCAGAGTATTATATCCCAACGAGTACTAGATCCTACTGCTCAGTCACAGTATGAGTGGGATAAGGGGTTGCTAAAGTACAGTGGCAAGCTTTATATGGGAGCTACCAATGGATTAAGGGAGAAACTGATTCAAGCTCTCCATGCCTCTGCAATTGGTGGACACTCGGGTCAGAACGGATGCTGGCAAAGGTTGAAGGCTCTATTTTATTGGCCTAACATGAAGCAGGATGTCATCAAGTACGTTCAAGCCTGTGATACATGTCAAAGATTTAAATCTGAACATGTCCCTTATCCTGGTCTGCTACAACCCCTACTTGTACCTCACTTAGCCTGGACTCACCTTACTATGGACTTCATAGAAAGCCTCCCAGAATCCCAGGGATATGATACAGTGTTGGTCATCATTGATCGATTGACCAAAGTAGGACATTTCCTTGCTTTGGCTCACCCTTTCACAGCCAAAACAAGTGGCTCAACTCTTCCTAGACAACATCTTCAAGCTACATGGAATCCCAGAGTCCAGTGTGACTGATAGAGATAGAATCTTCACTAGTGTATTCTGGCAGGAGCTTTTCAGATTAGCAGGAACAAAACTGAGGTATAGCTCTGCTTACTATCCTCAATCAGATGGGCAAAGTGAGAGGCTTAACTAGTGCGTGGAGACTTACCTCAGATGCATGACTGGAGAGTTCCCTCACAACTGGAGCAGGTGGCTTCCTATGGCAGAATGGTGGTACAACTCCTCCTATCATTCCAGCCTACAATTAACTCCTTTTGAAGCACTATATGGCTACAAGGCCCCTCCTTTACCCCTGGGTCCTCACCTTGACACCATCATCGCAGCAGCATCTCAATTACTTCAGGAGAGGTTGAGGATTTCCAGTAGCATCAAAGACCACCTTGCAAAAGCACAGCAACGAATGAAACACTTTGCTGATCAGAAGCGCATGGAGAGGACCTTTGAAGTTGGTGATTAGGTTTTCTTGAAACTGCAGCCTTATAAGCAACAATCAGTTGCCATAAGGAAGTGCCTTAAATTGTCTGCCAGATTCTATAGTCCATTTCAGATCGAAGCCAAGGTTGGCCCAGTTGCTTATTGCCTCAAACTACCTGCTGGAGCACGCATTCATCCAGTCTTCCATGTGTCGCTGCTCAAAAAGAAGATATGATCCCTGCAGTCTGTGGCAACTACACTGCCTGAACTTGACATGGATGATAAGTGCCCCTTGCAACCTGAACGCATCTTGAAGAGAAGGGTGATCATGAGGAATGGCCAATCTGTGATCCAATCCTTGATCAAATGGCGTCAGCTCAATGAGGAGGAAGCTTCGTGGGAAGATAAGGACTTCATACAGGCTCAGTTCCCTCAGTTCAAGTCTTGAGGACAAGACTGTTAAAAGAGGAAGGCAATGTCAAGCACCGCAATTGATCAATTGAAATTGGACCAATTAATTTGTTCCCAAATTCGCGAACGTTGTCATTTCACTTTGAGGCCAGTAGAATTAGCAATAAGTAGGACGACGTCGTGGGAAGCTGAAGTAAGTAGGACGACGTCGTGTGAATTGCATAACAGAATTAGTTAACAATTTAGTAAGTCGGTTACTTCATCCTATTTGTACGGATTTGATTGGTGGAAAAAGGCATCAGACGATAATAACAGAATTTCCCTCTTTTGCTACTTTCTCTCTCTATTTCCCTCTCTCTCTCAATTCTCTCTTCTCTTTCTTGCTCTCTTCGTCCCCAATCTTCCCCTTCTTCCCCAAATCTTCCTCAATTTTCGAATTAATTCACAATCTAGACAGAAATAGATCCAGAGGCCTGACATTTATTAATTAAATGAGTCTGAGCTAAAAGCTAGACATGTGGCTCGGATTGGCTTGTTAATAGCTCCGTGGTAAGATTATAATATCACTTTATCCCTGTTATGGTTTTTCAATCGACCATATAGTTCCCTATAGCCTTATATAAAGTGGTTAGGCACTTCTTGTGTCTAATATGTGAAAAAAGGACATGACAAAAATTTTAACTAACCCTGTAACTAGAGGAGATTTTAGTCCATTTACCATTTTGTGAAAATCCACAAGAGGTTAAATAGATATTCTTGGATAATAGGGACTATTTGGTAATACGCAAAAATAAAGAGGGCTGAAATAGTAATTTTTCATTGAAATTAAAGGAAATGAAATATCGACGCTGTTTGCTTATTTTCCTGAATCTTTTTTTATGATTATAATTAAATTGCATTTCCACTTCTTTTCTATTGCCTTTATCCAAGGATGAAATAATGTGACAAATTCGAGAGGGCAATTTTGGCATGAATTGCTAATTAGATCATCTCCTTGATTTTATTTAGGGCAAAAAATCGCGGTGGTCCTCTAACTTTCAACTTTGCGCACTTTTAGTCCTCCAACTAATAATTACCCAAATGTAGTCCTCGAATTAAAAAATTTGTATCTTTATAGTCTATCTGTCCAATTTGGATGTTAAGATGGACGGGAGAGACATCACGGACTACTCTCATAACATTTGTTGAGGGCAATCTCGTCAGCACAGCAGAGGGACTTATCTTAAATTAAAAATCTCCTTCTTCTCCATTTTCATTCCAATTGACATCTGAAGCTTGTAGGACTGGTAAATCTTCTTCTTTTCCATTTTCAGTCCAATTGACAGTACATTTTTTGTCTCAATTGAGCCGAAAATGAGGAGATTCAACACTCCAACTCTCCCTGTGTGCTCCTGCGGTAAATTGACAAAGATGGTGACTTCGTGGACATCTCGGAATCCTGGCAGGAGGTATGCAGTATGCGCAGATGGGGATTGCGACTTTTGGGATTGGATCGACGGGGAAATGTGTCGTCGGTCAATTGAGGTGATACCCGGTCTTCTAAGAAGGGTGAATGCAACTAAGCAACAAATGGATGAATTGCAAACTGTACTGACCAAATTGGAGTCAAAAGCTGCAAAGTTGAAGGTGAAAGTGAAGGATATGGAACACGAATTGGCGAGGCAAAAGCATATTAGGAAGTGGCTTCTAAGACTACTGGTACTCTCTTCAGTTTTAATCTTATTAATGGTGGTTTGGCCTCGAGATGAAAGATGAACTTCTGGAATGCTGCAAATTGAAAAAGCTCTATGAAAATTGCATAGCTGACCAGATACAATTTAGCAAGATGCTGATGGAGTAATCTGACTTTAAGATAACTGTAAAAATTGTGATCTGTTCATGCGAATCTTGAAGTATGTGTTTACCCCTCAGTGATTTACTGCTCTCCATATCTTCCCTAGTTCGGGACCTGGTGCAGAAGTTGTACTGGTAACTGTTTGTTTTTCTAATATAAAACCGCTTTTTATTGTTCTTGTTGAGAATTAATGGTATTCAGCACATGTTAATTCTACACTTTATGAATTACCATTAATAGTATTCAGCAGAGATATTCATCTTTTAGTCCTCGAGGACAAGGACTTTGTAAGGAGGGGCAGATGATACAATGAGAATTCATCATTTTGGGTATTAATTTCTCGGAAAAACTCTTGTAATATCCGGATTCCAAATTGCATTTCGGCTCGGTATAGAAAGAGTCAGTTACTAGATTAATTAGAGTGATGTCAGCAGGGAATTAGTTTGTTAATCTGGCAGGAGTTAATTGAGAATAAGTGAATAACTGCTATATTAGCAGAAAAAGAGTGGAGAAAGGGTCAGTTGTGAATTCTGTATCTTGATTCATTCATCTTCTTCTGATTCTCGAACTGTGTTCTTCATTTATCACGATTCCTGAATCTCAAGTGCGAGACATTCACTGTTCTCTGCATCACACTAGGCTATAAACCACATCATTTTTTATTTGAGAACCTGATAGAAAAACGGAAATAAACCTGGAGTGACGGTGAATAAAAGCGGTAGAGAGATAAGAGTAATCAAGATAGAATTGCAAGCAATGGGGCTAGGGTTAAGCTTTTACTTGTGGATAGAGAAAATGATCCAATTGGGAGTTTGAGAGAGGTTGGAGTTTTGAAAGTTGAAGTGAAAAATGAGATATCTTTCCACTGCGTGATTAAGAGAACATTTGAATATTAAAGACCATTTGGTTCAATTTTCATAATCACTATCACTATGGTATGATAAATATGAGAATAACAATCGACTTGATAAAGATATATGGAGTGTTTGGTAACTTTATAGCAATGCAATTTAGTAATAGAAAACAATAGATAAGTAAAAATGCCGCTCTTTAATAATTAATCATGAAGCTCATAAAAAGCAGACGGGATCCTCTGTCCAATTTTCTGTGTCCAATTTCCTGTCCAACACAAAACTACGTAGTTCCACTTATTCTTGTGGCTGACGTGGCACATAAAAATAAATGCCTGTTTGGCTCCATTATACTTTTGGATCTCTCTTCTTTTTTGGATTTCCTTTATTTACATATCTTTATTACAATTCCCAAAATCCTATTACTACCATAACAATTCCCAAGACCTGTTGCCGTGAGCGTCAAGAAGATTTGGGACTTCTTTGCCGATGGTAAGAAAAAAAATAATATTCATCTGCACAATTGTTTCTGGCTGACTTACGATGTATCAGTTGTGGATGTTTGATGTAAAAAAAAGGGTTTATGAAACCCGTCAACTGAATATGTTTGATGTAAAACAAATATTTTAGTATGGGTATGACTAAAATTGACCTCCATTTACAATAATTGACCTAGACGTGCTTATAAAGCATGAAATATGGAATATAATAAATAGGGCCCTTAAATGAGCTGAGCTTATTTGCGAACTCAGCTTGTATAAGTTCAAGATCGCCTCATTTGTTTAACTAGATTAGTCGAGCCTAACCACAAAATTAAACTCAATTTATTTGAACCAATTGAGCCGAGCTTAGCTCATGAACAGCTTGTTTGAATTCATTTTATGCATTTATGGATCAAGGTGTAGTCCTACATTTAATTCATATTAAAGGCCCCATTTGATAAATGAGTTTTTTAGGTGTTTATTTAAAACTTTATTGTAGTTTACTCTATAAGCAGTAGGAAAAAATTTTTAAATGGAAAACTTTTTTTTTCTTTTCTCTTTCTTTCTCTTTTTCTTTCTTTCTTTTCTCTTTTCTTTCCTCTCTTCTTCTTCTCCCTTCCCCCTTCCCCCTCCTTCCCCCGCCACCCCGCTACCCTTCCCAGCCAGACAGAAGTAGCATATGCAAATTTTTTCTTGTTTTTCTCTCTCTCCCCTTCTCCTCCCCTCTCCTTCTCTTCCCCCTCCCCCTCTCCCCCGCCACCTCTCCCTCCCTCCGTCAGAATTGCAGCACCAGAAACGGGATTTTTTTTTTTTTGCTTTTTCTCTCCCCTTCTTTTCTCTTTCCTCTTCCATCTCTCCTCCCTCTCCCTCCCCCGCCACCTCTCCCTTCCTCAGCTGGAAGTTGCAGAATCAGAAAAGGGAATTTTTTTTTTTGGCTTTTTTCTCTCCACCTCTTCTCCCTTTCCCTCTCCCTCTTCCGCAACCTCTCCCTCCCTCCCTCCCTCCGCCAGAAGTTGCAACAATAGAAACAGGAATCTTTTTTTTATTTTCTCTCCCTCTCCCTCTCCTCTCCCCTTCCCTCTCCTTCCCTTCCCCCTTCCCCTGGCTGTGATCTGGTCTCGCGACTAGATCGAGTAAAGGGGGAGAGAGATGATGGTGGTGGTGGGAAAGGGGAAGGGGAAGGGGAGGAGAGAGGGAGGAGAGGGAGAGAGAAAAAGCAAAAAAAAAAGTTGCATCTACCTGCACCAGAACAAGTGCCGAAAAAGGTTGCCGGTCAGTCTTGGCCAGCGGCGAAGGTGGTGGTAGGTTGAGGTGGAAGAAGAAAGGAGGAAAGGAATTTTTTTTGGTGTGTTTTGGGTATTTTAAACTGTGTAGGTAAAAAATTTTGAAAAGTTTTTTGAATTTACTGTAGTTAAAATTGGTAAAAAACTAGTAGTAGACAAACTTAGGTAAAACCCATTTGCCAAACTGGCCCAAGGTTCTTCCACAAGTTCCGTATGCAGCAGAACAATGAAATTGTTGATCAAATCAATTACATCGAAGGATATGTGGATGAGATAATGTGTTTTTTTTTTTTTTTGCATAACAAAAATATAAGTCTTATCTTGATTTCTTTGGTGTTTAAAGGTCATTTTGTAAAATGCATTTAGACAACTTTTATTCAGTAACATTTTTATTGTGGAATAGATTGATAAAATTTGTTAATTTGTGAGTTGCAATACGGCATAAGAACCAAGCTTGAACTCATTCCAACTCGTCTTTTTTCTTTTTTATTAAAAGAGTTGAGACCAAGTTTATAGCTCTAACGTGGAACTCTTTTTAATGAGTCGAGCTCAAAAATGATTTAAGCTTGGTTAAGAAATAAGTCAAACTTGATATTGATTTATTGTCAGGCACCACAATTGATCAATTGAAATTGGACCAATTAATTTGTTCCCAAATTCACGAACGTTGTCGTTTCACTTTGAGGCCAGTAGAATTAGCAATAAGTAGGACGATGTCGTGGGAAGTTGAAGTAAGTAGGACGACGTCGTGTGAATTGCATAACAGAATTAGTTAACAATTTAGTAAGTCGGTTACTTCATCCTATTTGTACGGATTTGATTGGTGGAAAAAAGCATCAAACGAGAATAACAGAATTTCCCTCTTTTGCTACTTTCTCTCTCTATTTCCCTCTCTCTGCTCTTTCTTGCTCTCTTCGTCCCCAATCTTCCCCTTCTTCCCCAAATCTTCCCTAATTCCGGAATTAATTCACAATCTAGACAGAAATGGATCCAGAGGCCTGACAAGTGGTATCAGAGCAGGCTGAATCCTTGGAACAATATCCGAATCCATGGCAGAAAATACCAGATTCAAGACTTTGGAGGAGCAAATCAAGAAGCAAGAGACCAGACTCCAGGAGGTAGTGGAAGGTCTGCAAAGCTAGCGGCTACAACAACAGCAAATGCAGATGGAATTTCGTGCAGAATTAGAAGAAAATAGTAAGAGAGTGGAGAATCTAGTAGCTGAGATGAAGCAGGAGCTCAGTGCCTTCATGAGAGCAGTGATCAGCAAGGAAAGAGCTGTTCCTGACGATGATAGGCAAAGAACGGAACAAGCACCACTCTTACCAACTCCTCCAATGAACCAGAGACTACACATTGGATCAGACAACAGCAGAACAGCAAGGAAAGAAACAAGTAAGATTCTGGTACCAAATTCTCCAAAAATTGATCTACCTATATTTACTGGTGAGAATCCGAGAGAGTGGATCCGAAAATGCAATAAATACTGCCTAAATTACCAAATTCCCGAAGATCAAAAAGTTGAAGTTATAGAAATGTATTTGGAAGGAAAGGCAGATAACTGGTTCCAGGGGATTAAGTTGGAACAACCTGGAATGACTTGGAGAGTATTTGAGGAATTGTTGTATAGAAGGTTTGATAGTAGAAACGGAAGAGATGTAGTGGAGGAATTCAACAAGCTGAGACAATCTGGCAAGATAGAGGAGTACCAGGAAAGGTTTGAGGAGCTTAAAACTCTGATGATGGTTAGGAATCCACATCTGGATGAGGAGTATTATGTATCTAGATTTATCAGTGGACTTAAGGATGAAATCAGAACTATGATAAAAATGTTAAGACCTACGAATTTGTCAGAAGCATTTGAATTGGCTACACTACAAGAAGAGGCATTGAGGCTTCAGACAAGAACCTACAAGGAGGGAGGGAAGGCTGCATCTGAGGATTGGTTTGGAATCTCTAGGAACTCCTCCCAACACCAGATCCAGAGCTCTCAGTATAGGGTGCCTCCTACCAACACCTTTAGGAATACTCCTTTCAAAGGCAAACCACTGACCACCTCAGGATCTGAACCTAGAAGACTCTCAGCTGAAGAGTTACAATACAGAAGGAACAATGGACTTTACTTTAAATGTGGAGAGAAGTTCGGACAGGGTCATCAGTGCAAACCTGGCCACCTGAACCTTTTAGTTACTGATGAGGAAGAGGAAATTGAGTTTGAAGATGCTATAGGGGAACAGGATGAATCCACAGGGAATCCAGGACAAGTAATGGAACTGTCATTACATGCACTGTCTGAGGCTATGAAGAGAAAAACAATAACGCTGATAGGGAAGTGGGATAGGGAGGAAATGCTCATATTAGTTGACACAGGGAGCTCAGATAGTTATATCAGTAGTGAAAAGGTTATTGCATTTATATTCCCTATCAACTAGTGGAACCATTCTCTGTGATTGTGGGGAATGGAGCATGTGTGACTAGCAAAGCCATATGTCCCAAAGTAACCTGGGGGATTAACCAGCATCAGTTCTGCTTTGATCTCAAGGTAATGGACTTAAGTGGCTGGGATATGATATTAGGAGTAGACTGGATGACTCACTTTAGCCCCATCACGTTTGATTTTCATCAGTTGACTATATCCCTATACAATCAAGGTGAAGTAGTGCAACTGAGGGGACAAGCTGAGAACTGTGACTTGGATCTTATTAGAGGGAAGGACCTGAGACACTTCATTGAATACAAGAAGCAAATGTGCTTAGCTCTGAGGATGGAACAGGAGAAGTTGTCAGAGGAGCCTGAGGTGTCTGCTGAGGTTCAACAGATTATTGAAGACTTTAAGGATGTATTCCAGACACCTACTGAGTTGCCACCCACTAGGGAGATCGACCATGAGATCCCTCTAAAACAGGGATTACAGCTTTCAAGATGAAGCCATATCGATATCCTCATTCTCAAAAAGGTGAAATGGAAAGGCAGGTAAGAGAAATGCTGCAGCATGGTATAATTATACACAGTAATAGTCCCTTTGCTTCCCCAATGTTACTGGTTAAGAAAAAGGAAGGAACATGGCGTTTTTGTGTAGATTACAGACGTTTGAATGAAATGACTATTAAGGACAGGTATCCTATCCCAAATGTAGATGAACTGATCAATGAGTTGGCAGGATCAAAGTACAAAACTAAGTTGGACCTCACCTCTGGTTACCACCAGATCAGAGTCAAGCCTAAGGACACTCACAAAACTACTTTTCAGATGCATTGTGGTCACTATGAATTTTTGGTCATGCCCTTTGGACTGACCAATGCACCAGCAACTTTTCAATCTCTTATGAATTAGATATTCTAGCCATATTTGAGGAAATTTGTCTTGGTATTTTTTGATGATATCTTGATTTACAGTTCTACCATTGAGTTGCATTTGGAACATCTGAGAATAGTCTTAACTGTCTCGAAAAAGCACAGACTATTTGCAAAAAAAATCCAAATGCTCGTTTGCACAGCAGAAGATGGATTATCTTGGTCATACTATAACTGAAAATGAAGTGTCCATGGACCAGTCCAAGATAAAGAGCATCATGAACTGGCCTACTCCTAAAAATATAAAGGAGTTAAAGGGATTTTTGGGGCTGACTGGATATTATAGAAGGTTTATCAGGCACTATCGGATCATCTGCAAACCTCTGACAAAACTACTTAGGAAGGACAACTTTGTTTGGAATGAGGAAGCACAGAAGGCCTTTGACTCACTAAAACACATTATGTGCCAAGTCCTGTACTCAGACTACCAGATTTTCTAAAGACCTTCACTATTAAGACTGATGCTAGTGGTGGAGGGATTGGGGCAGTGCTGATGCAGGAAGGTCACCCTATAGCCTTCCTCAACAAGGCCTTATCACCTAGGAACTTGGGATTATCAGCCTACGAAAAGGAGTTGTTGGCACTAGTAATGGCAGTGACCAGATGGAGACATTTTCTGCTAGGCTATCACTTTGTCATCAAGACAGATCACTAGTCCCTAAAGTACCTGCTAGATCAGAAACTTACCACTACACTACAGCACAAATGGTTGGCTAAATTGCTTGGATTAGATTATGAAATACAATACAAGAAAGGATCAACAAACAAGGTTGCGGATGCACTGTCTAGACTATATAACAGGAATTCAGATGGAATCACTCAGCAAGGATCCTGCTTAGCCATTACTTCTGTTACACCCTTATGGATTCAAGAGTTTCAAAGGAGTTATGATGCTGACCCTTAATGTCAGAGTATTATATCCCAACGAGTACTAGATCCTACTGCTCAGTCACAGTATGAGTGGGATAAGGGGTTGCTAAAGTACAGTGGCAAGCTTTATATGGGAGCTACCAATGGATTAAGGGAGAAACTGATTCAAGCTCTCCATGCCTCTGCAATTGGTGGACACTCGGGTCAGAACGGATGCTGGCAAAGGTTGAAGGCTCTATTTTATTGGCCTAACATGAAGCAGGATGTCATCAAGTACGTTCAAGCCTGTGATACATGTCAAAGATTTAAATCTGAACATGTCCCTTATCCTGGTCTGCTACAACCCCTACTTGTACCTCACTTAGCCTGGACTCACCTTACTATGGACTTCATAGAAAGCCTCCCAGAATCCCAGGGATATGATACAGTGTTGGTCATCATTGATCGATTGACCAAAGTAGGACATTTCCTTGCTTTGGCTCACCCTTTCACAGCCAAAACAAGTGGCTCAACTCTTCCTAGACAACATCTTCAAGCTACATGGAATCCCAGAGTCCAGTGTGACTGATAGAGATAGAATCTTCACTAGTGTATTCTGGCAGGAGCTTTTCAGATTAGCAGGAACAAAACTGAGGTATAGCTCTGCTTACTATCCTCAATCAGATGGGCAAAGTGAGAGGCTTAACTAGTGCGTGGAGACTTACCTCAGATGCATGACTGGAGAGTTCCCTCACAACTGGAGCAGGTGGCTTCCTATGGCAGAATGGTGGTACAACTCCTCCTATCATTCCAGCCTACAATTAACTCCTTTTGAAGCACTATATGGCTACAAGGCCCCTCCTTTACCCCTGGGTCCTCACCTTGACACCATCATCGCAGCAGCATCTCAATTACTTCAGGAGAGGTTGAGGATTTCCAGTAGCATCAAAGACCACCTTGCAAAAGCACAGCAACGAATGAAACACTTTGCTGATCAGAAGCGCATGGAGAGGACCTTTGAAGTTGGTGATTAGGTTTTCTTGAAACTGCAGCCTTATAAGCAACAATCAGTTGCCATAAGGAAGTGCCTTAAATTGTCTGCCAGATTCTATAGTCCATTTCAGATCGAAGCCAAGGTTGGCCCAGTTGCTTATTGCCTCAAACTACCTGCTGGAGCACGCATTCATCCAGTCTTCCATGTGTCGCTGCTCAAAAAGAAGATATGATCCCTGCAGTCTGTGGCAACTACACTGCCTGAACTTGACATGGATGATAAGTGCCCCTTGCAACCTGAACGCATCTTGAAGAGAAGGGTGATCATGAGGAATGGCCAATCTGTGATCCAATCCTTGATCAAATGGCGTCAGCTCAATGAGGAGGAAGCTTCGTGGGAAGATAAGGACTTCATACAGGCTCAGTTCCCTCAGTTCAAGTCTTGAGGACAAGACTGTTAAAAGAGGAAGGCAATGTCAAGCACCGCAATTGATCAATTGAAATTGGACCAATTAATTTGTTCCCAAATTCGCGAACGTTGTCATTTCACTTTGAGGCCAGTAGAATTAGCAATAAGTAGGACGACGTCGTGGGAAGCTGAAGTAAGTAGGACGACGTCGTGTGAATTGCATAACAGAATTAGTTAACAATTTAGTAAGTCGGTTACTTCATCCTATTTGTACGGATTTGATTGGTGGAAAAAGGCATCAGACGATAATAACAGAATTTCCCTCTTTTGCTACTTTCTCTCTCTATTTCCCTCTCTCTCTCAATTCTCTCTTCTCTTTCTTGCTCTCTTCGTCCCCAATCTTCCCCTTCTTCCCCAAATCTTCCTCAATTTTCGAATTAATTCACAATCTAGACAGAAATAGATCCAGAGGCCTGACATTTATTAATTAAATGAGTCTGAGCTAAAAGCTAGACATGTGGCTCGGATTGGCTTGTTAATAGCTCCGTGGTAAGATTATAATATCACTTTATCCCTGTTATGGTTTTTCAATCGACCATATAGTTCCCTATAGCCTTATATAAAGTGGTTAGGCACTTCTTGTGTCTAATATGTGAAAAAAGGACATGACAAAAATTTTAACTAACCCTGTAACTAGAGGAGATTTTAGTCCATTTACCATTTTGTGAAAATCCACAAGAGGTTAAATAGATATTCTTGGATAATAGGGACTATTTGGTAATACGCAAAAATAAAGAGGGCTGAAATAGTAATTTTTCATTGAAATTAAAGGAAATGAAATATCGACGCTGTTTGCTTATTTTCCTGAATCTTTTTTTATGATTATAATTAAATTGCATTTCCACTTCTTTTCTATTGCCTTTATCCAAGGATGAAATAATGTGACAAATTCGAGAGGGCAATTTTGGCATGAATTGCTAATTAGATCATCTCCTTGATTTTATTTAGGGCAAAAAATCGCGGTGGTCCTCTAACTTTCAACTTTGCGCACTTTTAGTCCTCCAACTAATAATTACCCAAATGTAGTCCTCGAATTAAAAAATTTGTATCTTTATAGTCTATCTGTCCAATTTGGATGTTAAGATGGACGGGAGAGACATCACGGACTACTCTCATAACATTTGTTGAGGGCAATCTCGTCAGCACAGCAGAGGGACTTATCTTAAATTAAAAATCTCCTTCTTCTCCATTTTCATTCCAATTGACATCTGAAGCTTGTAGGACTGGTAAATCTTCTTCTTTTCCATTTTCAGTCCAATTGACAGTACATTTTTTGTCTCAATTGAGCCGAAAATGAGGAGATTCAACACTCCAACTCTCCCTGTGTGCTCCTGCGGTAAATTGACAAAGATGGTGACTTCGTGGACATCTCGGAATCCTGGCAGGAGGTATGCAGTATGCGCAGATGGGGATTGCGACTTTTGGGATTGGATCGACGGGGAAATGTGTCGTCGGTCAATTGAGGTGATACCCGGTCTTCTAAGAAGGGTGAATGCAACTAAGCAACAAATGGATGAATTGCAAACTGTACTGACCAAATTGGAGTCAAAAGCTGCAAAGTTGAAGGTGAAAGTGAAGGATATGGAACACGAATTGGCGAGGCAAAAGCATATTAGGAAGTGGCTTCTAAGACTACTGGTACTCTCTTCAGTTTTAATCTTATTAATGGTGGTTTGGCCTCGAGATGAAAGATGAACTTCTGGAATGCTGCAAATTGAAAAAGCTCTATGAAAATTGCATAGCTGACCAGATACAATTTAGCAAGATGCTGATGGAGTAATCTGACTTTAAGATAACTGTAAAAATTGTGTTGTAATCCTGTCATATTGTATTGGCCTTTGAATTGTACTGTATGCTTTTGGAAGAATGGAAGTAATAGAATGAATTTGAACTGGTGGTCCATTGTGCTTGGCAGGCTGGCAGCCACACATGAAGACGACATTAGAATGGGAAAAATGAATGAATGCAGATAGTAGAAACAAGAATAAAACAAAAAAAAAAAAGACAAAATGACCTGTTATATTCATTCATTCATTTACTTGATACCATCCAACTGTGTGCTAAAAATAATAGTAGTAACCAGAATAGAATAAAACAAAACAAAACAAAATGCCCTGTTTTATTCATTCATTCATTTCCTTGATACCATCCAACATAGTAGTCAAAAGGGATACAATAGTCAAGCTTGACCATTTAACAATTAGTAGGAAAAAACTAATCAACTTATACACAAAAAGCTAAGCAGTTGGACAAAACTATTACTTGGTCAAAAGCTGTCTATTACAAAAGAAAGACAAAAGACATTTCCTAGTCAAAAGAGATCCAACAATAAAGTACTGTTGGTTTTGCAAAACAGTGGGTGTTGTTGGATTAAACAACTATCTATCCTCTTGTACCTCCAGTTTCTCTTCCTCTTCCTCTACCAGCTCTTCCTCTGCCCCTGCCACTCCATTTTCCCTTCCAATTCCCAACAGTGAAGGGAGGTTGTTTGCCCCAATATGCGTAGTTCAGATTGATAAATCCTTTATCAGTATCTATTAAAGGCTGATTTGTTGAATTTTTCTGCTTCTGCCTCTTAGGAGGTAGTTTCTGTGTTAAGGGAGTGCTACAAGAGGCTTGTTGTTCTTGAAGATTAACGCCATGCTGGAATGATGATTGGTGGTCTTGCTGATCCACTTGCTGTTGATGTATCTCAATCTGATGCTAATGCTCAGATTCAAATGCCTTATGTTGGTGTTCATTCTGATACTCATACGCCTCGTGAACTTGAGGAGATTGTTGCTGCACATTTCTTTTTTTCTTCCTTTGCTGGTCCTTTCTAACCTATCAATGGCAACAATTAACAAAAAGTAAGATTTAATCTGCCTTTTCATGTATACCACAATTTCTGTACACTTACAGTCTGCCTTTTAGATGGCCTCGTAGAGGACTTTGGACTTCTAGGATTTTCTGCACCCTGTGGAGTATGTAGACCAATATCAGTATCGTCTTCTACTTGATTAGATTGAGTAGACCCTTCTTTGCAGCATGTAGCTGCATTGTGACCTGCCTTCCCACACTTTTTGCAATGTATAATAATTCTCCTTCTCAATTTTCTACCATGATTTTTTTCCTCTGTGATGTCTTTCCTTCGAGCCTTTCTTGGCCTCCCAGGCTGAGCAACAGTGAGTGGTGGGTCCAATATAGGCATGGTGGATGGGGGCCATAGAATTTCACCACTAATTGATTGGAGGATATTACAATATATCTTCAAAAATAGATCTGTACTGTATCAACCTTCAAGTTCGTTATAAGGATTTCTATTATTCCTATGAATTGCCGCTATTGCATGACAGCAAGGAATTTCACTTACGGCCCATAATTTGTAGGTGCAATGCCTTTTTTTTAGGTCTACAGCATATTGGTCTCCTTTAAGGCCCTTCACTTGATAACCAACAGCAGCATTCCAAATAGGATTCCAGTGAGTTGAACGCTTCACTCTTTCATCAACAATTTCCTTGGGCAGTGGTCCAATAGGACCTTTACATTTCTCCATAGCTGTCTTTCTTTGTTGAATCCTATCCATAATATACTCTCTGATAGTCTCTAGTAGTGAAATTACAGGCTGATCTCTGGCTTCAAGGATATGAGCATTAAAAGATTCACAAAGGTTATTGACCATCATATCACTTTTGGCATGAGTTGGGAAAAATGCCTTGCACCAATGCCGAGGATGAGGTGCCTTTTTCACCCAGTTGTGTGCTTCCTAGTCATACGTCTCCAAGTTTGACATTGCGTTATTGAAGTGCTCAGGTGTAGTACAACATACAATATTCCAAAATCTCTCCTTCAACGCCTCTCCTGGATGCTTTTTCTTAAAATTTCTATATAAATGCTGCACACAATATCGGTGCTCACAGTTTGGAAGCACCTCAGCTAATGCTCTGTCCAGTCCCTGCAATATAAATAGAAAAGTAAACACCTTCATCTAGATGTTAGAAACCAGATTACAATGATATAGTGCATAACCTTTTGTTGGTCAGAGATAAAAGTGTAGTGGCATTGGTTTTGTATATCCAAATCCTCACTCAACAACTTTAGAAACCATGTCCATTGTTCCGTGGCTTCTTTCTCCACAACTGCCCACACAATTGGCCAATAACCATTGTTAGGGTCCACTCCAAGAACAGTAAGTAATTGTCCTGGATAAGTGCCTTTCAGATGGCATCCATCTAAGCCTATAATAGCCCTACAACTATCCTTAAAGCCTTTCTTAAGTGGCCCAAGGCAGCAGTATAGTCGCATGAATCTTGGATTACCTGTAGGCAGTTTGAATGGGGTAAACATAACCTCCATAGTACTTCCCTAATGTGTCTTCTTTATCTCACTGTAATATTCCCAAATCTTCTTGTATTGTGCCTCTGCAAACCTCTTAATAAGCTGTATAACCTTGGCTCTTGGTTTTCTAGCCACCCATTTAGAAATCTCAACCTCATAATCCTCATGAACAGTTTGCCTAAGCTCCCTAACAGGCATCTTTGTGTTAGACCTGATTCTCTCCATATACCTATTGGATAGCCATGTAGAAGTCATGTTTTTATTCTTCCAAGCGTGATTGCAATTCTCATGCACATCATGCATTGTATTTACCACCAAATCTGATGTACCAAGTGCTCTCTCAATTGATGCAAAGACAAACCAAGGACACGGGTCTCTACAAACAGCCTTCATCCTTTTGGTATCATTTTTACATGTCCAGACTGATTTACCTTTTTTGATACCATATTCGGTCACTGCTGCCTTGAATTGTTGCCTTGACTCAAATTTCATCCCCAATTCAAACTTGGGGTCTATCATGAATTTATCCCATACAAATCTCTTGTATCTGCCTTCGAACTGGTTCTCATCTTCTTCTGATGAACTGTAATCACTGCTTAAGTGATACGGTACATAGTTTTCATCCAATGCATTTGTCTGCCTCTAAGGACCTTCATCTACATGTTTCTCTTTTCTTCTCCTCACTTGTTTCTTTCCCTTTTTTGGCTGTTGTGGTTGCTGATTGTTGGTTTTCTGCTGAACTGAGGGCTGTTGGGGTTGTTGCTCAGCTCTTATTTGGTTTTTAGACTGTTGATGCTGGTTTCTAGCCTGCGAAGACCTCTCAGATATATCATGCTGTTGTTCACCTCTTGTATCCAGTTGCTGCCTGTCTCCTTCTCTAATGAGGTTATAAAGAAGCTGTTCATCTCCACAATAATCATTATCCCAACGAAACCTCTCTACTTCAGCATCTGATTCAGATGCAACTTCACCATCATGTGTAGTGCCCCCATGTGTAGTTCCAGGCCCCTCATGTGTAGTGCCCTCATGTGTAGTTCCAAGCCCCTCATGTGTAGTGCCCTGTTCATTCCTTGGATTTTCAGCAGTTGGTCCATTGTCCCTTAATGGTTCTGCTGAAGTCTGCCCAGTTTCATTGTCAACAGTTTGCCAAGTTGACTGTGATGCCCCACCTCTACTAGGTACCATTTGTAAACAAGGTTCCACAACTACCCTACCTTCATCATCTAGTTCTTCGATTACCACACCACATTTTTTCTGCTCTACTGAATTACCCCTACCTGCAGCCTCCATCAAAACTTGATCAATTTCTTCAATTGTTAAGTGGTTACAGTAAACCTCCATCACTTTATATTCATAAGCCAAGGTACAAAATTTGTTTACATCAGCATCTGTACACAATTCCCTTAACCCACTGTTAAGATCTTCAATTGGTTCAAGATAGTAATACATTATGGTTTCCTGATCATGACCTAGCTTCTCTACCATTTGATTCAGTTCATGAATTGACATCCGTTCACAATCACATAAGTCTACTTCGTCCACATCACCACCAACATAACTTATGTAACTTCCCCAATGAATCTTTCCCCCGTGATGCATTCTTATAGTAAACCATTCAGATCCTGCATCTACATTAACAATTACGAGTTAATTTGGTAACTAATTAATTAACTCTTTAATTTTGTATATAAAAGACCTTAATCCCAAACCTAGGTCAATAGGTACTAATATATACTAAACTAATCAACATCAGAAATTAAATAATTTGGCTAGCTCAACAAGACAAAGTAGTCATGGCCCAGTAATTTAAAAAATATGCTTCAGGACCACTGGTGCTTATTTATAGACAGAGACAGTGAACCCAAATATGGGACCACTTTCCTCCCATATTTGAGACAAAACACCCTCACATTCAATCCCACAACCAAAATAAAACTTCCTATGTACTTAGCAATCACTATAACACAAATAACCATCAATTGTTGCTCATTTTTGCAGAACTTTGTACAGTTTAAGTGCACATACCGTATACTAACTGGGGGTCGAAGTAGACGCCCCTTTTCCTAATTTTCCATTCCACCATTCCTCTGGGCAGACTTCAAACCCTTCTCGTCTTTTTCTCTGCTGCAAATCTCGTCACTGGAAGGCATAATTTAGGGTTAATTGGAGAAGAAGGAGTTCCACTAACAGTCCGAACTTTGCCCCTTTTGGAGGGACTTTGTTGTTTTCAAGGGGACTTTGTTGTTTTCGAGGGACTTTGTTATTTTTTGTACGAGATTGCCCCCAACAAATGTTATGAGAGTAGTCCGTGATGTCTCTCCCGTCCAACTTAACGTCCAAATTGGACGGATGGACTATAAAGATACAATTTTTTTAATTCGAGAACTACATTTGCGCAATTATTAGTTGGAGGACTAAAAGTGCGCAAAGTTGAAAGTTAGAGAACTACCGTGGTTTTTTGCCCTTTTATTTATCACATAATCCTTTTATAGTTTAAAAAATATCTACTTAACTCCCTACCATTTTGTACACAAATTTAAAATTGATGGAAATCCCTCAAGTAGCAGCTTTAGTTAAAAATTCCAATTATATCGTTGTCTAATACTGATCACTATGAGGTTCTAAGAGTGGGATCTAAACAAGGGGGGACGGAGTTGATTTGAATCCAGATCATTTAATTTCTGAAGTCTCAGCCTTAATAATTAGACACTACGAGACTCTAATCACATTACATAAAACTATAAGGGAACATTTTTGAACCCTAATGGAATTGTGTAATATAATGCGAAGCCACAATGGCTAAAAATTGATTTGTCCAAATTTTTATGAAAATTTTGATAAGCAATAATATTCTTGGAAAATAGGATGTAATAGGCCGTTTTGATAAACTTTGGCAAACTGGACATGAAGATAAAAATTAGAAATTATGCCCTCTTTACAAACCATTTCTCATATATTATTCTGCTAAACAAAACCTCTAACCGATAGCTCCTTTTCCCTCCCCTTCCACTTCTGTACTGCCTGATCTTCATTGCTTCCACCCAGAACCACAATCACCCTGCACCGCCTTATGGACCATGAAGAAGTCACTGAAGAGCATGCACTACCACCCAATCATGAACTACATGCACCAACACCCAAGAAACACCCTGATTTTGAGGTTGGCTACTGCCTTCTCTGTTCTGAAAAGAAGCATACTGAAAATGGCCTCAAAGATCACAATAAACGCATTCACACCAGGTACCTCAAGAATAAGTGCGGTACTTGCCAGAACGTCTTCAAAACCCAGGCCTCATTGCGGCTGCACAGAAGGCCTGGCCCACCTGATCAGTAACACTTTCTCTGATTCATCCCCTGTGAGAAAATTGATCAATCATGTGAGGCGAAGGGGATGGTTAATATTCTTGGGAGAAGCCAAGGACAAAGTTGCTGCTACGTTACACTTAAAGGATAACTCCATTCAGGCGCGTCTGATTGCAACCTTTGCTTGTTACGCTTCGGGTTATTAAGGAGCTCTGAAATTTTTCAAGAATCAATTTTTATCGGAAAGATCTAAAATTCTTGCTTTTAGTCCGTCGAAATATGCGTATAGATGTTGATTTCTTTATGGTGAATATAAAGAAGAATTTTGTGCTTTTAATCCATAACAAATGTGCACAGATGTTGATTTCATTAAGGTGAAAATAAAAAAGAAAATCTTGATTATGATCTTTGGTTTTAAGGGCTTCATATGATAATCTGATATCAATCTTCAAGATTCAATTTTTCTTGGTCTTTATAAGAAAAAGCTTAACTTTTATGTTTGTCATCCATATATATATATATGTGTGTGTGTACAAACGTTGATTTCTTTACTGTGATCGATTCTGCTCTGTTGCATGTTGAAATGTTGTTAAAGTTTGGTTGTTGGTTTTGGAATTGGATGAACGTTAGGGAGTTGTGCATTGATCCGGACTCAGCTGGAGATAATGGGAAGAGTAATAATTGACTAATGATAGTTAACGTTCTGTAGATTGTTTGTGGGTTGTCCAATTTGCTTATGGTTGATCTTTTCCGTTATTTCAAGTGCCTAAGTTCCTTCTCAGATAATGCTATAACTGCACATCATAGATCTTCAATTGGCAATAGAAATCTGGAATTTTTGGATGGTGATGGTTTAGCTTAACACGGCCACAAGCAACAGAGAAGTAGTGAGTTTTCCGAGCTATAATTGGCTGTATAACTGTGAATGACTGGATTTTTGGAGCCAAAATTAGACACTATCATTCACAAAGAACACAGAAAGATTGTAAGGACATGTGTCCTAAGGATATTGGGTGGTTAGTTATGCTATTGTGATGCCATTTTTTATTACAATTAATTTGTCTTGAATGATTAATTATGAACGCATTTGCATGTTTTTTTTTTTTGTTTTTTGGGCCAAGATAGGATTTATTAATGCAATGGTTTCTCTTTTTTTCTTTTTTGTTTTCCCCTTGAAACAAGTTTGTTAGAATTAGTTAACTTCGATACAATCTTTTCTTTTGTAGTTGCTGGTTAATGACCATAAGGATCTGCTTTTATTAAGAGAACTAGTTCCTATGCACCGGTCATTTTGCATTCAGTAGTACAATTAAATACTGCAACATAAAATTTAAAAATCCAAATATTCATTTAAATTGATAAACTATTTTTTTGATTAACTATTTAAATATAGTTGGAGAATGAAAAAAGAATATACTACATGTAGAACTTAAAATGAGCCAAATTTTGAAAAGGATATGCAATATACTAAACAAAATATTGTAAACATTCAATATAAACTACTTTCTCTTTTGTAAATTGGTTGAGGTTTAGAAGTTTTAAAAAATCAGGATTATTTGAATTAATATATTTTCTAATCCTATAGTCATAACCATTAACTTTCATTAAATGTTTACCTTCAATTTTCAGTAAATGGCTACCTTGGTCAAGTTTTTAAAATTTAATTCAGGGAGTTATACTGACTAAAACCTCAAAAAATCGAAATTGTTCACCGATGTATTGTTTTAATGATGCATGTGCAGCTTCGATGGCTTCTTCTTTTAATTTCCCTCAATTATCCGGTACAATAGTGAATTATGAAGACAAGGGATCATATTGATGCGCGATGATAAATCTCGGACCACATCAGCAACACCTAAAAGATGAAGGACTGAATGATAATTTTCTCAAATCTTCTATAACTGGGTAATTTCATTCTTTCTTTCTTTTTCGGGTAAAGATTTCTAGCCAATTTACGTACACACGTCCCATTGCAGCTCAATTTGCTGTTATCGTGGAACCATTTTGTCACAAAAATCAGGAATTAAACTACAAAGGTTTCTCTCCTGAACTAATGATTGCACTGTACAAAAAAAAAATGTTTATCCAATGTTAGTTTGGGCCATTTTGGTTGATGCGATGGATGATATCAAGAAGGTTACCACTCCTCATCATTGAACTTTGTGTAAACACTAAGAAAATTTACCAATTCTGAAAGATTTTAATTGGTCCAAATTTTGCATCTCCATATAGTTGTGACCAAGTCTTGATTGACTTTTTAAATGTTTAGTTGTTGTATGAGTTTGTTAATTACCTTTCTCCCCAAAACTAATTTCGATAGAAGTGTGCAACAAATTTAATTTAGATATTAAATTCCTGCTCTCAATTTTTTTTGCCATTACGAATCAAGATTCACTTAAAAAAAAAAAAACAAACAACTATATATTATTCAAACAAAAGATGTAGCTAGTATTACAAAGGGCAAATTCCACTTTACCCCTGTAATTTAGTATTTTTTTTACATAACCCCCCTATGGTTTCAAAAATTATACATAACCCCCTCATAGTTTGGATTAAAGTGTCAAAGTGATGGAAATGATCATTCATAACGGAGTCACCTAAAATATAAAAAATACCCTTATGTAAAATTGAAAATTATTTATTAACCAAGGGGGGTTATGTGTATATTTTGAAAACTATAAAGAGATTATATGATAAAATATTAAACTATAAGAGGGTTATATAGTAAAACATAAAAATCATACAAGGTTAGTGTGTTATGTATTTATAAGGATAATTTTGATATTTTTAGAAGTTCCGTTATGAATAACTATTTTCGTCACTTTAATACTTTAATCCACACCATGAGCGGGTTATGTATAGTTTTTGAAATCATAGGGATTATATAAAAAAACGCTAAACCACAGGGGTAAAATGTAATTTACCCTATTACAAAAGATTCTACGAACCTATGACAATAACAGATTTTGGTCCAAAAATTTTGATTCAAAATTTTCATCTGCACAGATGTGCCAAATTATTGTTGACTTTTTAAAGGTTTAATTGTTGTATGTGTTTGTTAATTACCATTCTCCCCAAGAACCAATTTGGATAGAAGTGTGCAACAAATTTAATTCAGTTATGAATTACTTCTCTCAATTTTGTTCCTGTTACAAATCAAGATTCACTTTAAAAAAAACAAATAGCAAACGGCTATATATAATTCAAACAAAACATGTAGCTAGTATTGCAAAAGATTCTACAAACCTATAACAATAACAACAGATTTTGGTCCAAAATTTTCATCTCCATCGCTGTGCCAAATTCTCGATTGACTTGTTATAGGTCTAGTGGTCGTATGCTTGTTAATTACCTTGCATTCTCCAAGACTGATCAACTTGGGCAGAAGTGTGCAACAAATTTTATTCAGCTATAAATTACTTCTCTCATTGTTAGATCCTATAACGAACTAAGACTCAATTCAAAACAAAAGCAAACAACTATATATGATTCAAACAAAACATATGTAGTACTACAAACATATAATTGAAAAAAAAACGTATGTAGTTCTACAAAAGATTCTACAAACCTATTACAACAGAGAAATTGTCTCTATTTGCGTGGACGAGTATCATGAGGGTCAGCAGTATTAGTACTGACCCTAGCAACATCCCTAGCACTTGCTTCAGCCTTTTTCTTAGCATACAAAGTGAAGTAAAAGATAGAACCAGCAATAGCAAAGCCAATAAGAGCCATAGTAGTAGGACTATACGGCAAATTTCTCCTTTGATGCAAAACACCACCAGGGCTATGGCCTGGTGGCCTTTTTGAGTTGTCTACTCCTGCTTTTCTCACATCTTCCGGGCTCATTTTGTGGGTGTCTGCATTGTTCCTCCAATCTTCACCTCCTGCCATTTTTGAACCTCTTTTTTATTCTTCTTGTTTTTACAAAGTTGGGAATTTTGTAAAATCTGAAGTTGGGATTTGATTATATGGTCTATAACTTGTAGTGTGTGACCTTGTGTCATTGGGGAAGGAGGGAGGGTTTTTTTTTTTTGGGAGGGGTGGGGGGCTGGGGGTTCTGCCACGTTCTTTTTGACTATTGACGGTTTTTGGGATGATGAGATTCGAGTTGGACATGTGTCAATTTAGAGAGGATTTTGTGTTGACATGTTTAACAAACGTGGCTTGTACATGCTGATTCATTGGCTTTTGTGGACATCTGTCGTATTTGAGGAAATTTAGGTGTATTTCCTTGAAAGTTTAACCGACTGGACCCACCACCATAATATTTTATGTTCCATTAAATGATTTTTTGTTTTGTTGTATTAAAGGTTGGTTTTATTTGTTCATCTTGAGATTTGGCTAAACATCCTCTCATAATTTTAGGTTTTTGCTGAAATCTAGTTTTTTTCTTGTTCTCAACTCAATTTGACAGGACCAGCTCAAACTATGTTAGTATTTCTATAATTTATTTTCTTTTAAAACGGTTATTCTGTCTATTTTTTGTCATGGCAAGTTAATACGGAATTACTCTAATACACAAATACATCAGCAACCTTCTAGCAAATACTTCTTTTATCCTTTGATTCTTTTTTTTTTTTTTTACCTTTGTATATTAACCTTCTTGTCCTTCCGACCATTGCCCACCAAAATCATGTATTCTGTTTTTTGATATCTATACAATAATAAAGGGAGGGAGGTAGCAATTGGGATACATATTTTGTGTCATTTTTGAACTTCCAATTTTTTCCTTAAAATTTTGATTTTTATCCTAACTACCTAATCACATTGCTAATATAATCTCTCATAACTCCCTTAAATATTGTAACTACCAAATTAGCTATAATTGGATTAAAGAAAAAATTACTAATAAACTGCAATTTTTCGATGACAAATTTATATAAAATTTAATTTTGTAAAAATAAAATTAATATATTCATAAAAATTAAAAATTATTTCTAATGTGCACACACATTGGGTGTACTCTAAGCACTAGTATAAATACTTCTATTCAGATTAAAACTAAGGCTATGTTTGATAACATAAAAAAGTGCTGAAACTGAATTTTTTCAGACATTCAGATGTTTTGAATGTTCGATAAATAAAAATCCATCTGCTGAACTTGTTAAGCAATGCTGTACTTGTGTGTATTTTTTTCAACACAAGAATCCTAACTAGATGCTTAATTCAGATAAGAATCAATAGAATTATTTCAACTGCCTTATCTTATCTATCAAATATACCCTTGTTTGTTAATTATGTTCAAAATTCTTATCTAATTAAACAACCTGATATTCTCTATTTAAGGGTTTTGTGTTTTTCTTTTCTCCCTTTTAATGACTTTCACATCTTCTCCATACTCTTCATATAATATATTTCATCTTTTTATATTAATTTGATTTAAAAGAAAATATTGTCATTTTCATACCTAACAATTTTAAGCTAATTAAATCATAGGTTTTATTTCTTTTTTGAATGAAAAGATATAAGGGCAAAATTATCAAATTAAACTTATTAAGCATTCAGTTATAAATATTTATCAAATAGTATAAATAAGTTTAGCATTAAAATTCAGACATTCATATATTTCTTTTCAATGCTTAAAATTCAGCAAATTAATTGTTTCAGTATTCAGATTTCAGAATTCAGATTCAGTTTTATCAAACGGAACCTAAGAGTTTTTTCTTAAACTTTTTTTTAGTGAAAGTGAGAGGTTTCGAATTCGGAATCTCCCACTTATACTCTGTCTCCCATACCACCCAAACCATCCCGCCCCTGATTAAGACTAAGAGTTATCTTTGAACAATCTACTCTTTTCTATATTTCAACCATCCTTTTTAATACTTAATTTACTTCTTGTTTTAGTTAAAAACTTTTTTTGAAATTGTAAGTCACAATCTAATGGTGACTTTTTTTTTAATATTTTTAGCGGATCTTTATAGTACATTATAGTTTAATCTATGGTACCAATTCCCCTGGTGATGCCTGGAGAAACTTGAGGATATGTGCAAGGACGCAACCTGAAATTTTAAGTTGAGGGGGCGAAACTCTGACTCATTGTTTTTTTTTTTTTTTTTTTTGTAATGACTGCTTATATTTTGATTAAGCATACATGGATAATTTCAATGACAAAGCATGCATTTTGTATACTCCACTAGTTTAAACTCTACTTGAACTGACTACCATCATTTCTTGCTCTATTTTCTTCTTTCTTATAGATTCTTATGTTACTTATGAGACAAATCAATTTGTTTCCTTCTATTTGGATTTGATAAAAATATTTTTTTGTTCAAATCTTGGTCATTGTGAACAAAGGGAGTGGACAAATCTTAGTACGAGCAAATTGAGAGCATTTGAAGGCATATTGACTATTAATCATGTTTTATTTCTATTTTTCATGTATTTTGAAGTAATTGGATATATTATTGTTAAAAAAATATTGGTTTATGTACTTTTTAATGAATTTTTATTGGTTCATGTATAGTTTTAATGTTGTAGTCATGTGGATATTAAATTAACTTTAAAACTTAATAGTTATAATAATTATGTTAAGGAAATTAAACAGCCATAAGTGAGTTTTAACTAAATCCAAATTAGTCTCATAACTCGAATATTTTGTAAGTCAAGTATGAACTTCATATTTATCAACCTGAAACTCATAGGTTGAAACTTGAAGTAATACTAACTATAAGAGTTGAATATGAATTTATTAAAGCCCTGCTCAGATGGCCCAATTAACAGGCCTACTTAGGTCAAACCATGATTTTGATATGCACTTGAATTGTAATGGAGACTGCAGTCACAGCAGAGGCAATCTCGCAAGCACATCCTCTACCAAATCCTCGAGAGGAGGCTGGAAATTGACATATCTTTGTAATCTAAATTCTGACCAGGAGATCTTAAACTAGCAAAAAGGGGCAAAAAATTCTATATAACTGGTAGCAGCAAAAGATTTTGTTGTGATGGACTTAAATACAACAGAGCAGGTATGATGACAGTTCCAGAACCCTTGGTTTCGGTTTAAAAAATCGATGATTTTAGTTCTTCTGAAAGGTGGAATCTAAACGGGCCCTTATAGAGATGGTTATAGTTATGATTTTTGAACTTCCGGTTCCGGTCCGATTTCAATTCTGATTTTATTTTAGTTACGGTTCCAATTTCTTCTGATTACGGTTTCCGTTCTTTTAATTATGTTTAAATACTTGTTATTATAAAATTAATTCTAAGAAAATATGACAATGAATGTAAAAAAAAAAAAAGAGATTTATTATATTATCATGTGTAAGGAAAAAGAGAAAATCATACAAATTTTATGAAAAATATTTCATTGTTGATTAGATTATTTTAGTCTTGAAGTTAGACTAGTTATAAGGTACAGACCTACTAATAGATAGAACAATAGATTGTTGGGTTGGGCTTGGCTTTGCTGGTATTAGGTGCTGACATATTGACATTAAATTCTAAACTGGCCAAATAAGTTTAAATAGCAAACGTATTTTTGGACGGTTTGAATGGATCCTAAACTATCAATTCCAGTTCTGATTCAAAATATTGGTGAACCTGAACCTAAACCTTTAGTCACGGTTATGGTTATGGTTCTAATTTCCAAAATTCGATTCCGATTCTAGTTTAAAAAATTATCAGGCTAGTTCCAGTCCAAACTTAAACCGTGGACACCCCTACTACAAAGTCCCAAATTCTGATCCTAGCAACTATCAGATTCCGATTTAGTTTGTAGGGATAATCAGATTCCGATTTAGTTTGTAGGGATAATTTCATAAACCTCCCTTGAGGTTTTTGACAATTACACCTAGTTCCCTTGAGATTTCAAAAATTACCTCCCTTTAAATTACCATTTTGGTAACAAAATTTGTTCAGGTCAAAATTTTGAATGAATAACCTGAAATGCCCTCATGAAATTGTGAAATTCATTTTACTTTCTCTTAAAATTCTTTAAAAAATGTGGAATATATTCAACATCACAAAACCATTTTTAACCCTCATCTCTGCTATTCTAAACCTTCCATATTTCCACATCCCTAATTAGTATCATTATCTCCATGACCACCTCCACTATCAATAATTCTAAAACCTCAACCTAAACGACAAACTCAGC